>NC_136792.1:13235625-13338125 GCF_951216825.1 Electrona antarctica | reverse complement strand
TGGCTATTTTGGAAAGCTGAAGTATGACATCGGGATTAAGTGGTTGGTTATGTTTTGTAATAGCAATCTAATCTGCTATAAGTAACAACAAAGTTTAAAGGTATATTCAGTGATTTGACTTAATTCAAATATCACTTATTTTTTTCTGGATAATCCTCCCTACTATAGAGTGTGCTGACCATATAAGGAGTTCCTCCCTGTCCCCAGTGAGCCCCTGGGGTCAAAAAACCCTAGTTTCAGTTTTGGTGGCGGGTGGCAAAACCTTCATCCAATCAGGATGAGTGGGGCCTTCCTCCAATCATGATCGAGTGGGGGCGGGCCTTGGTGCACATGCTGTTGGCCTGTTGCACTTCCCCCCACTGTAGAGCGTGCATGTGCACATTTTGTTACCGGGGCGGACTGGGTGGTTTTCCAAATCACCCAAATCACTGAATGCTCCTTTAAAGTAGTAAAACTATGTTTTCAAATAATTGTAGAGGAACGATTACAATATTTGCCTCTGAAATGTAGTAGAGTGTAGTAGGCTACTGTAAAGAATACAAAAATGGAAATACTAAAGTAATGTAGAGGTATCTCACAATTGTACTCAAGCACAGGACTTGAGTAAACGTAGCCACGTTACTTTTTCACCGAAGGTCACATGCTGCTGTTCAGAGGTTTGGTGTCGGAACAGAGGATGAGGGCTATCACATTGCATGCGTTTGAATTCAGACATTAAAGTCACATGGGGATACTGTATGAATCCATTGTCTGTGTTACTTGATGTAGACGAGTTGAAGCTCTACCCACGCACGCACGCACGCACGCACACACGCACACACACACACACACACACACACACACACACACACACACACACACACACACACACACACACACACACACACCATGAAGGAACAGGACGGACAGCTGAGGCGTGAGGCTTCACACAAGAAATCAGCGTCAAGGTCGCAGTCACATCAGACCTGTTGATAACACTCTTTGATGTCATATCTTGCATGCTTTAATCATTAATCAGATTAATATGTTCAGAACTATACCAGTGGGTCTCAAACTTAAAAACATGTCAAGTCTCCCCTTTAGCTTAGGTTTGACACTGTACAGCAACTTGCAATGGGCCTGGTCTACAAGATTCGCTTACCCAAGATACCCATGTACCTGTCAAAATACCTCCTTAATGTCAACAAAGTCCACAATCACAACACCAGAGTTAGTTCAACAAACCACGTGCAAATTAATTTAGCTTCTATGCCACTAAAATGTGCAATCAAATCAAAGTGTCAATTTAGACCCTATAGACCCGGGAATCCACTGAATTATACAGTAGTGTTTGGAACTATTTGCCAAATAGTTGCCACATGGCAAGTGTTATTCCACAATATTCTTGTTCTTTTGTTAAAATTATGAAAAAAATCAAACTCAACCTTTGGTTGAGTTGTTTTTTGGCAATAAATGATTATTACGGTACGTATATAATATAAATATAAATAAGTGTATGGAAGTGCCGTAACACTCGTGTCAAATGCATCAGAGTTTAACACAGTAAGGGTTCGAACACACATGCCATGTCTGAAGAGGAGTGGCCAATGAATGACGAGGCACAGAACGCCACATGGCTATTCTTCTGACTACACATACTGTCCTATATAGAGCACCGAAGTCTGACGTCACTTTCAGTAGAGGGCGCCAATACACAGGTTCATGTATTTTTTTAGTTGCATTGAGATCCCCATAGGGCGATTTTAGGTCGCTTCATATAAGAACTGTGTTTGAAAAATAAACTGACCACCCCGGCCTTTCTGTCAGGGGAGTGGCTGTGCGTCGTTAATGATGTCCATTCATATTTGATACAGCCAGTTTCTGGAGAAAATGGAATTAATGTGGCCGCAAAAGCCTTGAAACTACATATGAAGGCAATGTCGCTGCTAATATACGTTACGCCCAGCTGTCAACACATTGCGTTCCTGAGATTCCTCGTTGACGTAAGCTCAGCTGGTGGTGACTCGACTCATACTAACCACGAAACATTAAATATCAATAAAATAAACGTAATTAACATTCAGTTTATGTTGTGCGACGGGCGGATGCAGCCACCCGCCTATACCGGAAATGTAGTCTCTGGGTTGTTTCACTCGTTTCTAACGCTTTTTTTGTTACTCTTTGGGTATATTTGTACATTTCCACCTTCAGTTGATGCTTCATATCCATGAGTGAAAAGGCCGGGGTGATCGGTTTATTTTTCAAACACAGTTCTTATATGAGGCGATCTAAAATCCTCCTATGGAGATTACAATGCAAATAAAAAGTAGACGAACCTGTGGATTGACATCCTCTACTGACAGTGACGTCAGGACTTCGGTGCTCTATGAGAGAATAGAGAAAGGGGATCAAGGTCTCCAACGTCTCCAATGTGTGTCTCAAAGAATATGATTGGCCGAATCGGTAATCGGTGGTTGTCTGCACTACAATACTTCACCATTATGTTGTGCTATGACAAAAAAAACAAAAAAAACATGAAATTTAACAATGTGTATGTTCCCTAACGTAAGTTGTGTTGTTTTCACCCCACGAAGGAATGGCGGATTCGGCCACACCCCAAAATACCCGTACCCCAAAATTCCATCGCACATGTGACTGCAGTGAGTGGTGTAAAGTAGCTAAGTACATTTACTCAAGTACTGTACTTAACTACAATTTTGAGATGTATATATTTTTTCCTTCACTCTGTGACTGTACCTTCAGTCATATGTCGGGTCATAAGCCTATACTAGGTTGCGTGGTGTCATATACAGAAAATAGACGATCCACAAGCTTGTCGATTGGGTGTGCATCAATAAGGGCCTTTCTCGGCCCCACCCCTCTCCCACTGTTTATATTGTGTTTAGTTTCCAAGATGGCCGCAGCACCAGGAGGGGGTGGGGCGGAGTTGAGCGGGCGGGGTTGACATATGCCCTTACTGAGCTGCATTCACACCTGACTTGTGTCTGAACACAGCTTTGATGGATGTGTTCTGCCCCCCTCCCCCCATCAAACAAAATGTGGGCTTCCATTGGAAATGCATTGGAGTGGTGGCCATCAAACACAGACACAAGACAGACACAAGACAGGTGTCTTGAATGTGTGAACGCAGCCCAGAAAGGGCATATGTCAACTCCACCCGCTCACCGCCGCCCCACCCCCTCCTGGTACTGCGGCCATCTTGGAAACTAAACAATATACAGAATTGGAGAGGGGTGGGGCAGAGAAAGGCCCGAAATTAGGGTGTCAAGACACGAGTTGATAAGGCACGGAGACAACTGTGGCCCTGCAATGTAAAATGTTGAAGCCAGCAGGTGTAACAGACAAATGGTGAGCCTCTATGGGGCTCTTCAACAGACATGTGTCAAACCCAGAGCTCTGTACTTGAAACACTCGACACAATCAACCACTGTGCGTCATTTATCAATGCAGTGTGTTTGGAACATCAAAACATGAGACCAGAGGACCCTCGTTGTGTGCTTGTACGGAGCCCCTAAGGGGACATTAGCGTATGCTTGTCATTAGAAGTGCCTAATGACTGCTGTGCTGAATTGAGCCGTTGCAACACAATTTTTTTATTTATTTTGACAGTGTTGTTTTTTGGAGATTTTGAGTATTTTCCTGGAGACCTAAAGCAACATCCAGTGCTATTTTAACTACGTGAATGTGGTCGTGAGGGCTGGCCACATTAGGATAGGCCTATACATCCTGAACAAGGACAAAAATAGGGGTACTCTAAAAGCGCCTCTAGGGATGTTTTTTGGGTGATGAAAATGTATATATTTAATGAACAAAGGATGAAGGATTTAAAGGGATATTTCACTTTCAAAAACACTTTTGGTAATTTTTTCATCTACTCATGAGGCTTATGTGAACACCCCAGACAGTTTTTAAGTTGCTTGATTTAGTAATTAGATATTTGATATTAACCCCCTTCCAAACCCATTATAACTTAAAACTCCATTTTAACCATGATAGATTCATCGAAAACACCCAACCTTTTTTCTGGTGACTGATATTGTCCATCTAACGTGAAGAGCCGCATGGTTTTTCATTTACTGTTTTCATTTATTTTTAATAATTATTTTCAATTTTTTGAGCGGCGCTAGAGGAGGTTCTTTTCCAAAAGAATTATTAAAAATGAATGAAAACAGTAAATGAAAAACCACGGCCCCCTCACGTATGAGGAGGGCAGTATCAGTCAACAGAGAAAAGTATAGGGTATTTTCGATATAATAGAGTTTGCGGTACAATGGGTTTGTATAGGAAGGGAGCGGGGCACATACAATGAATCTCAAATATCTAATTACTGAATCAAGTAACTTAAAAACTGTCTGGGGTGTTCAAATAAGCCTGAGTAGACAATAAAATGACCAAAAGTTTTTTTTAAAGTGAAAGTGAAATATCCCTTAAAAGCACATCAGAGGACATGAGGACATCAGTTCAGTTCAGTTCAGTTTATTTATTTTGGTCATTAAAAACAGATATACAGTGCCTGCTTTGTTTTGTTTTTTGCAAAAGAAGCCTAAGCTTATTGTGCCTACCCTTCTAACTTGACTAGACTAGACATGAGGACTATAACCGAGAAGAACATGTGGTAGCAGTGTTTAACATGCTATCAGCATATGTTTGGTGTGTCGAGGACACCTGTGCTGAGCAACAGTATAGTTGCTCAGCTGTACTGTACTGTACTGTAGGCTATTTTTACCCTCCCTTGAGGTGACGTGTGACGTACAAATGTTTGCATTTGATTGTAATGGTAAGGATTATGTACAGTATAGCACCATATGGGGTCCGTAACGTGTGTGAGAACTTAAGGTTAACACTATCCCAATAAGCACCATGGATAGATACTTAAACTGACAACCTAACCTCGTAAATGCATGTGTCACCTTAGCTGTTAACCACTTTAACCATCATTTTAAACTTTAGCTATTAAATAGCAGATCTACAAGCTATACATAGCGCGGATCTGCTATAATTTATTTAGTCGTAAAAATGTGTGGACATTTTTTAATATACTTTTTCACAGGAAACATTATGAACTCATATCTTCGCTTCTGGGGGGGGGGGGGGGGGGTCCCTGGAACAACACATTTTTAGATGGGGGTCGGCACTGGCAGCCAATTACATATAAGTCTTGGGGGTCTTTGACATGAAATAGTTTGAGAACCACTGATATAGAAACATAGGTCTTTCAGAAAGACATTTTGTAGTATCTGGTCTCAGGTCTGAAATGGGTTAAGCATAAGCAACGAACAAGCATATTGAGACCAGAGGGTGCAACCTTGTGCTGGACCCACCTTCTGCACCTTCCCGTCCACATCCAGGTAAATGTTTTTGGGGCCATAAAAGGAGGAGGCAGAGCCCATGGTCACCTCTAGCTCCCTCTCCTCTGTTACACACCTGGAGGTCCAGACTGAAAGAAAAACACCCATGAGCCACAATCTGATCACACACTCATCTGATCACATACTGACAGTACTGTACATCATCTGACCACATCATCATCTGATGCAATGCACTTTTTTCTGGACTGCCTAAGAAAACAACTGACAGATTACAACTTGTCCAAAATGCAGCAGCCAGAGTTTTAACTAGAACTAAGATGAGAGAACATATTACTCCAGTTTTGGCTTCACTGCACTGGCTTCCGGTTGTTTTTAGGATTGATTTTAAATTTATTTTACTTACTAGCTCTCAATGGTCTCGCACCTTCCTACCTACATGACTGCCTGCCTAAATATGTCCCAAACCGCCCCCTCCACTGCTGGCCTGCTCGCCTTGCCTAAAAAAATGGCAACTAAAAAATACGGGGAAGCAGCTTTTTGCTTCTACGGGCCGACGGCGTGGAACAAACTCCCACTGTACCTTCGACAGGCAGCCTCTGTAGACATTTTTAAAGCACAGCTCAAGACCCACTTCTACACCCTTGCTTTTAATTGATCTTTTGATTTTTTGTTATTCATGTCCTCACTGTATTGCATTACTGCTCTTGTTTTTTAATGTTGCCTTGCTTTTCTTAAAGCACTTTGAGCTGCATTTCATGTCATGAAACGTGCTATACAAATAAAGTTTTATTATTATTATTATTATTATTGATCATCACAAACAGTTTGGTATGAATTAAGCCACGTACAGACAGAGTTATAGACCTGCAACTATATGGCTCCATTTGGTTCTGAATCCTAACCATCAATATCTTGGCTTAAATAATAGAAACAAATAATAGAAAATGTAAGCCAAGGAATAGAAACACAATAAAAAAAGGACTATATTCAAATGGGCAGGCTCTAAATTATCAAGACAAAACAAGAAAGTACTGTATAAAAGCCAAATGTATATCCATGGACTTACACAAGACAGGTGCATAAAGTCATACAGGACATGACACGTAATATAATCATTAATCACACACAATTTCAATCTTTAAACTCACACTAGAAGAAATCATTATTCTGCAAAGTGATTTTAAGGTTATAAAGTAAAACAATGCATCACCCTTATGGATGTGGACGCTCACAGCCTCACACTCAACTTACAGTAAGCCTGACTTGTACTTATCTTTTTTTCTTTTTTTTCTTGTCTTTTCTATGATAACGATTGAGGTCGAAAGCGCTGGTATATTTTAGCTGGTATTATTATTACTAATAATCATTATAATAATTAACAACAATTAACAACAATCTTAATAATAATAGTCATCAGTATACTCACAGCGTCTGTGGTGCTGCGTAGGTCCTGATAGGGCGTCAGTGTGTGGCTCACAGAGACACATGCACACAGACCTGTTATGTTCACAATGGGATGAGCTGGAGGAGGAGAAAGAGAGAGAGAGAGAGAGAGGGGGGGGGGGGGGGTGAACTGTGAACGACAGAGAAGATGATGATAATGAGACACTGATATTATGCAGTGGTGGAAGAAGTACTCAAATGTTTTACTTAAGACATTTTGACCTGAGATCAGATTCTAAAAATGTCTTCTACATCCTGACAGTTTTCTGAAAAAGCTATGTTTCTATGTCAGTCGTTCTTCGATTTTTCAAAAATAGCAGACCTACAAGCTCGTAGCGCGCCACTCGGTGGCGCGCTATGAGCTTGTAGATCTGCTATTTTTCAATAGCTAAAGCATAACATAATGCTAACACCAAAAGGGGTTCCTGCCCAAAATGGGTTAAGTAAAAGTATCAATACTGCAGTACTTGAGTAAAAGTACAAAAATGTACTTAAAGTACCAAAAACAGAAAGTATCCTCATTGTGCAGAATGTCCACAAGTTTTCAAATGTATCAACATCTTTTAAATATAGGCTACAGTAGCAGATCGGCAATTGTCAAATGTCCAAAATGTACTGTATGTAGGAGCTGAATGAGGATGAGATGAGAGAGATACTGGAGGAGATGGCATGGGGGAACGGATGAGGACAAGATTCCTGAGATAGTGGTGCGGATGAGATGAAAGCGATTAGAGGAAGCAGGAGAGTGCATGCGTGCGTGCGTGCGTGCGTGCGTGCGTGCGTGTGTGCGTGCGTTAATGTATGTTGTTTTGTAATAATAATCACAATCTACAAAGTAACTGGTAACTAAACATTTCAAATAATAGTAGTTTAGTAAAAGTACAATATTCGTCTCTGCGATGTAGTGTACTGAAAGTACTGCAAATGTGAAATAAAGTAAAAGAAAAATAGAAATCCTCAAAATTGCACATAAGTACAGTACTTGAGTAAATGTACTGGGATACTTTACACCACTGTCTGAGATGGACAGACCAGCAGAGGACGGAGGAGTATTAGGAACAGAATTGGTGCTCTCCTTGGTTGTCAGTGGCAACTGTTACTATGGGGGAAAACAGCCTAGCCTTGAGCTGCACAGCACGTTTACATACGCTAATCACAGAGACAACGTATCTACCTGATCTAACCTCCTGCAATAATACCTACATTTACACACTTCAGTACAATTTCGAGGCACCTTTACTTTCGTTGAGTATGTCCATTTTTCAATGCTTTATATACTTCTCTACTCCACTACACCTCAGAGGCAAACATTGTGCTTTATTCCACTTTTTATTTTATGCCTTATAGTTATTACCGTCGTACCATGGACATTTAGATTATTTATACAAAACATGCGTTAACTATAATTAAGCCCTGTTTTTTGCTTCAGCTATTCGAAAAATAGCCGAAACTGATACATTTTTAAAAGATTTCATATTTTTAATGTGGCACAGATATATGATGCCAGAAATTTTCAATGCAGGCCTCTTGTAATACTATACATTAGTATTGCTACTGCTTTTACTTAATTAAAATAATCTCTGCACTTCTTCCACCACTGTCTAACCCCGGCCTCCACCCACCCAGCCCTTTGTCAGGAGGGTACATTGGGTGCCTGCGGTGAGCTTTTATCAAATGATGGAGAAAATAGCTGCCCTACAACGCCTCTCTGATTGAAATCTGAACCCAATGGACATGTAACTGAACTGGCCTAAAGGGCAGTGGGCAGTCAGTGCAACACAGATGGAACAAACAGTTACATGGCATGCTATTTAGCTAAAACATTAAGACCTGCAGGTCGATTCTACAAATGGCTTCTAAAGCAGTAATTCTCAGACTTTTTCATAATTCAAAATGATTCATTCCTTTTTTTTTTATCCCACAATTTTGCAACCCACTTTTTTCACCCAGTGTCAATTATCTAATCTAACCTCATGCTTCCTTCTATGCATGAGGAGTCCAAGCTGCTTCTTTTCACCTGACAGGGGGGAGTTTCACCAGCCGGACGTAGTGCGTGGAAGGAACACGTTATTCTGACCAGTTCCTTTCCCCTCCATCAGGCGTCCCGGCTGGCCAGGGGGAGGTAGTTTAGAGACCAGGATTACTGCATGTTTTTGTGAGGGTACCTACTACCTACCCTAGGGGGCACGGGGAGAACATGCAAACTCCACACAGAAAGGCCCTTTCGCCAACCCCACCTCGGGTATGGGTACTGATGATGCGGAGGAGAGAACACGCCACCAGCACCCACAGCGTCCCCAGCGGGAATCGAACCCAGGACCTTCTAGCTGTGAGGCGACAGCACTACCGACTGTGCCACCGTGCCCCTAAAATTATTCATTCCTAACATGTTTCAAACACTTTCAAGATTTTTTTTAAAACTGGACTTGGCTTGTACTTGGACTGCTTTTGTCCCGTCTACACCAAATGTCTTTGACATGTGTGCGTGTGCGTGTGTGTGTGTGCGTGACTGCATGCGAGTGTGCATGTGTGTGTGTACGTCGACTACTCATCCACTCTTTGTTGAAAACAGGCTTGACAGATGGCTTAGTCAGAAGAGCTCATATCAGCTGAGCTCTTTCAGTCAAGATAGTCATTTGAGTTTTCTGCATACCCTATACATGTATACAGTACATGTTGCTATGAAACGTCAAGAACCAGCCTGTATACGCACATCGACAGTGAGGTCATGGGTTAAAAATAGAACTGTAGTCTAACCCATTAAAACAGCAAAGCAGCTCATTTTAGATTAGCTATATAATTACAAAATAAGGCTTTCAAGATTTTTCTAAAATAGCAGATACAAGCGATTTTTGAGAACCACTGTTAAAACAAAATGATCTAAATCCTAAGAAATCTGGTTGTTCAAGTTAAATTGATGTGTTGATGTTATTATGGTATTTACCATAGGCAATATTGACCATTGAGCATTCACGAGGACTTGGTTTCAATAAATGAGCCCAGTACATTTTACTGGGTTCAAACTGACAAAATGTGTTTTTATTAGGCAGATAGTTAAAACGGGTGCTATGACAAGTTGACAACGGGTATTATTAGGTTCCCAAGTTGCATTCCCATTGAGCATTCACGAGGACTTGGTTTCAATAAATGAGCCCAGTACATTTTACTGGGTTCAAACTGACAAAATGTGTTTTTATTCATTATGATCGGTTTGAAAAGTAGAAATATAGGCCTCCTTCTTATAGCTGCCTCCTTTCAATAAAAGCCTGGTATCAAAATCGGTTGAGACAAATAAAAGCCCCGGCTTCTAAAAGGGGATTTATGGTATAAAGAAAGGATACCCCGTTTTACAGAGCAAGACTTGACCAATTCACTTTAATCCATTGTGTTTCTGTTCTGTTCTGTGAAATGTTGACCTGGGCTGTTCATCTGAAGGGTTTTCAGCACCTTTCAGAGGCCCCTTATGTTCCTGTAGTAGTGGGGCACAGGCTGTACCTTTGGGGGATACAATGACGAGAACAGCAGTGATCAGATTGGTGTGCACTAGACTAGAGACTTATGGATGGAGTTTTTTGTCACCCGCAAACGCACTGAAAGCTGGCTATAGGCGGGGCTAGCGCCTAACCCCTAGATGATAAGAGCGCCCCTCACTTCACACGGGTGTGATTTTTATCCTCAATTCCGTGGTACGCACAGACTAGCCTCACGTTGCGATACTAATATACCACTGCGCTACCTGGGGGCAATATGCAGTGCAGGCAGATGAAGTTTGCCATGGTTGCGCCAGGCTAGGTGTCAACCATAGCCTGGATACCATAGGAGTAATAAAAGGATAGAGACCGAACCGGAGCGTTAGCCCCGCCCCCCGCTATTCATTTCAATAGAAGTTGCTCAGTGGCGTTTTGAAGCACCCGGAAGACTGCCGGAAGCGGAAGTTTAGCCTAGCCTAGCCCGGACCTCAAATTTGAGGTCCGGGCTTACGCACGTGACGTCATGAACGTCCGTCCTCCTCCATGAAAGTGCTGCAATTCCACATTTCGCCAGTACGTAGTGGCAGCTTCAACGTTGGATAGCCTTACTGGGGTATGGTGTCAACATGGGGACCTAAGCGTGGATTGGAGGAGGTAATTAAATCACCTCAGGGATGCATGGAGAGTCTCTTTTCTAGCAGATAGAAAGCTGACTCTCTAAAACACACACACACACACACACACACACACACACACACACACACACACACACACACACACACACACACACACACACACACACACACACACACACACACACACACACACACTCATTCCCTATAGTTCAATTATGGGCGAGGGTCTATTTTTATTTTATTGATTCGTGGTTAGTACGAGTCGAGTCACCACCAGCTGAGCTTACGTCACTAACCCCACTTGACTTTTCTTTAATCAGTACAGGGACAGTTTGTGATTTGGTCAGTGGTTTTGTTCCTAATGACATAATTATGGATGTGTGCTGTATCATCACTGTTTAGCAGAAAGCGTGTATCCTACTATAAATGCGCCACGTCTCTGCGTGCGTGTGTGTACGGTTGTAATACACGTAACTCGAGAACCGTTTGCCCCACCGACTTCAACTTCGACACACGCGTTCCACACCCCCGCAGGGAGTGCAGTGGCCGGTATCCAGTCGGTCTGAGTCGGACCCACGGTTCTCCAGAACCACCACAAAAGGCTCTGGTCAGGCTCTGCCAGTGGGTGTAATGAGCTAAAGTCCCCTCACCTGTGCAATTTCCAGCCTCTGCCTCAGCCAATTGATTGCCATGGCAACCCCACACCTGCAAATTGATTACTTAACCACTCCACTTTTCACAGTCAGTTTGCACTCTTCAGACACAGGCAGACTGGCAGATACAGAGATCTCCATGTGGGACACAGGCAGATAGTTAAAACGGTTGCTATGACAAGTTGACAACGGGTATTATTAGGTTCCCAAGTTGCATCGTTCTTAAGTAGGCCGACGGGCACATACAGGTCTAGTTTGTTGAAAATAGCTGATCTACAAGCTCACATGTCGTAGATCATCTATTTCCAAATAGCAGTAGTGTATTGGGCCTCTATAGGGCTGAAGTGGAAATATGTATTATAGGTCTAATCCTAATCTAGTAGAACAAAAACGTTTTCAAAAAAACAAACAAAAAAAAGCCTCTGAGATGTGGAGTAGAAGTAACGGAAATACTCCGGTAGTACCTCAAAATCGTACTTAAGTACAGTACTTGAGTACATGTGCATGGTTACTTTACACCACTGTGTTGCTTGTGTGCTTGTTTGTTTGTGTAGGTTATTTATGAATGTGTCTGAGCCAGGGTGCTCTTTTCAAACGGAACAAAGACTGCAGATCAAAAACAGGCTGATCTTCTCATGTCATATGCATCTGTTCAGACACACGTATGCCTGATTGTCACACCCTTGGCTGATCAGGGACCAATTTCAGGATAAAAGCGATACAAAAACCTGCACATTTTCATGATAAAAGAGGTCGATCCAGCTGGACACCTGAAAGGAGCACGTGTGTGTGTGTGTGTGTGTGTGTGTGTGTGTGTGACTGTGTGCGTGTGCGTGTGCGTGTGCGCGTGCGTGTGCGCGTGTGCGTGCGTGTGTTTGTGTGTTTGTGTGCGCATGCGTCCGTGGCCAATGCCCATTGACGTTTTCCCTTTGTATTCCTGGAGGCTGAAACCTTGAGAGGCAAATGTGCCAATCAAAAAACAGCGCTTTTCTGACGTTCCAAAATCATATCATGCCAACAATGAAAGAAACACACAAAAAAAAAAGCCAGTCGCTACAAGTTGTAATAAAAGATCGATACCAAATGAACTATTCCACGATGTACTTGAAGAAACTTCGGATTCATTAGGCTTTTATTGGGTATAGGTATTATTATGCTATATATATTATTTTGGGTAATTCTGGTTCCGGCCTGATGACTACAGACTACAACATGACGTAAATTCTTTCCGGTCTCAATCTCCGGTTTACTTAATTAATGTATCTGCGTGAAGTGGGCGGACACATTCACAACGTGAACACAGCTCCTAAACCATTCTTTAGCAATTAGCTCCATGGTCACTGAACTAAATATTGACTATATCTGAAGAGTCCATCTGCAGTCTGATGACACATACTGTAGAGGGCTCTGTCACCATATTAAGATGTTCTAAACTGAGATTCTATAGCCTGTGTGAATATAACGCGAAATCATTTTACATATATTAAATATATATTAAAAATGAAATAAAATGTGTGTTCCAATGCTCAATATCATTTTCCATAACTGTCTTGTTTGATGGGGGCTGATTTGGGAATCATGACATTTTCAGATTTCAGATTTATTGAAGGGATAGCCCCTTGAGATGCAGCATCTCATTTTAGATGGGGACCCGTAAGTTCGTAACATACAAACAAGATACATAAGACGTACAGTACACAGATACAGACAATATACAAATACATACTGTACATACATAAATACAGACAGCTTGCTCAGCCTCTCCCACCCACCCCAGTGACCCCACCAACCACCACATCATCAGCTGTTAAGCAACAGAGGAATGAAAGTGCAAATACATTCGTGGATGTGCTATAACTAAAGCATAAACTTAGGTGAGCCAAGATGTAAATGAAGGGAAGTCCTAGCTAAAGCAACTGAAGGATGAAATCGATCTAAGAGATAGAGGAAGATTATTCCAATGAAATGGGGCTTATAACAGAAAGACCTATAACCTTGTTGAAGAGTTTTGGTATTTTAAAGTAAGGGTATTGTAGATGTCTAAGTGGATATGATGAAGTAGACTGGGCCAAGTACTGCTTCAGGCAGGGAGGACACTGCAGCCAATTGAACATGAAGCAGTGATGACTGATGAGTATCATATGAACATCTCAATACAAACCTGCACAGGGAGTTATATAAGACATTAAGGGGCTTGTGGTGATCTGGTACACAACATCGTCGTAATCTATAATAGGAAGTAGCACTTGAGAGATTATTATTTTCCTAACATCAAATGAGAAGCAGTTAATTGAACGGTAGAGTGAGCTCAGGCAACCATATGTTTTTTTTTAACAATGTAGTCTATGTGTGGTTTGAGTGTGCGTGTGCGTGTGGTTTAAAGGTAAGCTCTGGGTCGATCCATACTCCAAGGTATTTAAATGAGTCAACTTTCTCAAGCTGAGTGCCATTTGAGAACTGTAGGTGCTGCCACACTATCGAAAGAGCCGCGCACGTTCTCGGCTGCGCGCAGCTTAAATTCTGAGTTTTTAGACAGCTGGTGGATGGAAAAGAAGCTCCACCTCCGCGGACTTTTTGCGCGACGGCCAGATTCCCGGAAACGCTCTCCTCCGCGCAAAAAGTCCGCGGAGGTGGAGCTTCTTTTCCATCCACCAGCTGTCTAAAAACTCGGAATTTAAGCTGCGCAGAGCTTAAGAAGTGCGTGGCTGTCGACCGTTTTGCGCTTAGGTGTGGAAAGGGCTAGTGCGTACTTCAAGAGAGCTTGCACAAATTTTGCCATCTAGCCTATTTCACAGTCAGGTCATTCACAATTGACACCATGCTTTTCTTATATAAAGACAAGTTTGATTGACAACCAGCTGTAACAATGCCAAAACGTTGTGCAGCTAATAATAAAACATCTGTCAGAAGCAAACCACTCCCACTTATTAGACCATTCGTAGGATTTGTGTGGCCTACCATATTTCGCCTGGTGGCTCCAATTGGAATTGACTATCTTCCTAAATTAACAATTTTGTGAACCACAACAGGTGCGCGCTTGGCTAACACAAATGCATGTGTAGCAAAGTGGGAGAGGAGAGGGGAGAGGGGGGGCGTGGGGCAAAGTATAGAGAGAGAGATAGAGAGAGAGGGAGAGAGAGAGACAGAGAGAGAAAGAGAGAGAGAGAGAGAGAGAGAGAGAGAGAGAGAGAGCAGCAAAACACTCACCACTACTGCAACCATGATTGAAAGAGCAGTAGCCTAGTCTCCATCCATATTGCATGGTACACTAACGTTGGAAAAAGGAGCGATCCTAAAAAGCAATCCATTCATTTAGCACAGCTTTGATTTCCCCTAGTAAGCAATCCGCACCCCAAGGTTTAAAAAAAGACTCACTGAATAATAACAGAAGAGACAGTAGTGTACTACTCAATACACCTATATAGCCTATGTTTTATTTTGAAGTTCATACTGTCAAGGTCCTTTCTTTCACTCTGCAGTTGGCAAAGAAAAAAATGAAATCCATTCCATTCTCAATAAACAAATTAATGAATGAATGCATAAGTTTGTGCAACGCAGGGCAAAATGATTGAACCAAACCCTTAATACATAGCCTAGGCCTACTATTTAACTCAAGCCAATAAACTAGGACAGGTGGGTCTGGATCAGGTGGGTTGTGCTAAGGTGAAACGAGTTGGGCTCGCCCCCAATAATAGGTCAGTATATTACTGTTGAGTATGCTAAATACAACAATACAACATACAAGACAATAACGGAAATCTAACTTCTGGAAATTTTCAAGATGGCTCCCAGTTTATAGGCATTTTAGGGCACTGCGGTCGCTATCTTTAAAATGCCTTTCCAGAACTTAGATTTTCCTACATTTTTAGTATATGTTATTTAGCATACCCAATAGTAACAGAATCCATTGAAATCTATCCTATCCATTTTGGGGGGTTTCAACCATATACTGATTTAGCTAGGATTCATTGCAAACAGACCACTAGGGGTCTGTTTGCCTTTTTAAGTAGGCTATAGGCTACCCATACAAACACCATGCCAAAAATCAAAAACTTGTCACCACGTTGCACAATTTTCACAAATTCCCTCCCAGCTATAAGAACATTATGATTTTACTCTACTACATTATAATTGGACACCTCGTTACTGAAATCAAATCAGAATATAATTGCAAGTCACTGATCATCTGTTGCAACATGATATTGGATTACCCACACTGTTCATATTCACAACAGGCCCTCTCATCAAGACAATAATGCCTGCTGCCCATTGTTATTATGCTGATGTGTAAAATGTTTAAAGTGGTTAATGTTGACGCTATTAAAGATGGAGTGCCACAATTTTTGTATTTTTCCAGTTTTGCATGTGTCTATGGGGTGACAGTACTTCATTAGACACCCTGGAGTCGTTTTTATGTGCAATGGTGTATTAACTTTGTATTTAGGGTTTCTTCCTGGAGGCTGAACCCTTGACAGTCAAACGGGCCAATGAAATAAACAGTAATATAGTGACATCACACTATCAGCCCCTCCCCTAAACCCTCCCCCTTTATCATACAACTACAGCTGTGGGTGCGGCTTCAGTTCAGGTGGTTCACCACCCATCACCACCAGGCAAACCAGGCATACTTAATGAACTGGTGGGGGTGCCCACATAAAAACAACATTTTAACAAATACTGTACACTTTTTTGAAAAAAAATATACCTCCTTATATAACAATAAGACCTGATGATCATGTTTTAGGGTGGAAAAAAATCACGGCACTCCATCTTTAAGCAATTTTGCTGCGGGGACCCCCTGGAACCCCCTCCAGACCCACAGTGGTCTCTAGGATGCCAGTATAGCCAGAAACGCCACTGCTGAGAACCATTCAAAAACTAGAAAAAGTGCTCCTCGGAGCAGCTAGAGGTCGAGAACGTGTTCTCTTCCCTTAATTGCGGTATGGTCATATTGGACATAAATGAGGTTTCCACCTAACAGAGACCATATACAGTGACGGTTTAGGCGGTTAATCTACATGCAATGGGTAATTGTGTGTGTTGATAGACTATATATACAGTGTGTCACTCTCCTCTTATGAGCACTGCACATGAGTCATCCACATTGGCTTTACACTTCACTGGTTCTTATTGATATGCCTTTTTCCAGTATAGGCCTAGGCCTATGTTCTAAATGTTTATTTAGTTATTTGTAGACTTGGATTTGTATTACAAAACACACACATCATTGTGTGTGGAATTATATTTGAGTGATGTGTCCTCCTGGGCTAATTGAACAAGTGTCACATGAACAATGTCACAAACATAATAATAGGCCTAGTCTGCCAATTTCTATTTCTGTGGAGTGGAGGTAAAACCTTTCTTGGCCACACTGTCTATTGAAACATTTAAAGAAATGTGTTGGTGACACCTAATGGACAAACTAGGAACAACCCTCAAAGTCATTAAAAAAACCAAGAGCAGGTTTCTGTTGGTACGTGTCAAGGCAGATGGCGGCTGAATAACAAAACATTATGCTTTTTACTTTTTTATTTTTAATGACTATTTTTAGGTTATCCAATGCCATTTATATTGAATAGTTAACACACAAAAGTAACAGACACATTGAACATTTTGAATCTGGAATCTCTCTTGAATTATTTACATAATTTACAAGCATACACTGTATATCTATAGCAGTCAAACAATGTGTGTGTGTGTGTGTGTGTGTGTGTGTGTGTGTGTGTGTGTGTGTGTGTGTGTGTGTGTGTGTGTGTGTGTGCGTGCGTGCGCGTGTGTTTGTGTAACCCAGGCCTAGGCATTATTTACCTGTCTCAATGACTGACATAAATGTTGGTGCAAAGATATAATATAAATAAATGTACACCAAAAGACAGCAAAAATATTTTACACATGGTATCTTTAGAAATATTATATTCTGATATATGACAGTGTATTGAATTGAATGAACAATGACTGTATATCTATCTTTTTAACATCTCCCGGATATCCAGGTGAAACATCTATAGCATCTTGTGGATCATGTCCATCATCTTAATGCCAAAATGTAACAAAGTAACACCTTAAAAAAAACAGTGGTTTACAAACTTTCTGTTGGCAAGGCACATACAAGTCAAAATTCACAATTAAGGCATGACTTTGTTCAAAGCAAAAATATCTGATCTGCAAGCTCACAACACAAGTTCATCATGACACGTTGTGAGCTTGTAGATCGGCAATTTTCTCCATTTTTGAAAATGTGTGAGAAAAACAAAACAATAGGCCTACTTTTGTTTTTGCCCATAATGACATGCCCAAAATAAGGATGCCAGATTGAAAGTATACATATATATATAGTTAGGGTATGTAATTTGCATCTATATTGGGAAACAAGTGCGCATAATACTGATAGGCTATAGTAAATCAAAGAAACAAATATATTCATTGTACAATACGTATTGCAACAATAATGTGTTTTTGTCACAATATTTTAAGGCACATCATTCTGGACACCAATGTGCCTCGGCACCCCATTTGGGAACCGTGCACTCTATACTGGTTACTAGAAGTTCAGTCACACGAGAGAGACTCGGAGTAGAACCGCTGCTCCTTTGCCTGGAAAGGAGTCAGCTGAGGTGGTTCGGGCATCTGGTTAGGATGCCTCTCGGGCGCCTCCCTAGGGAGGTCCTCGACGCACGTCCCACTGGGGGGCAGGCCAAGGCGCAGTTGGAGGAAATACATCGACTCACTGGCCTTGGAACGTCTCGGAATCCCCCAGGAGGAAGTCACTAATGTTGCTCTGGAGAGGGAAGTCTGGAGTACTCTGGTGGAGCTGTTGCCCCCGCGACCCGACTACGGAAAAGCGGTTGAAGATGGATGGATGGAGGATGATGAGGAGAAACATGAGGTCTGATCACTGTGGAACGGGTGAATGGCGCTGGTGGTCAGACAGTTCCAGGCCTTCCGCCTCCTCCACAGGCAGGTGGTGGTGGCTGGTGGGGATACCTACGGGAGGCCTGTACTTCCTTATGGGGGTGAAGCCATGTTGGGATGGCGGCGACAACTCCCCAGGAGGCAACTGGACCGGGGAGCGGACTGGGCGCAGGGGAGGAGCCGGGGGCCGCAGTGGGAGGGGATGTGCCAGGGGAGAGGGCACGGGGCTGCGGTTGTAGCGGCGCGGGGTGGTCCACACCGGCCTTTCCAGCGTGCCACCCGAGCAGGAGGAGGAGGAGCGGGGATGGGAGACGATGTAGGGTCTGCTCATTTCTGACTGCAGGCTCACTGGACTGCCGGGCCGCTCTTCAAACCTCTCTAGAGTTTCCTGCAACAGGAGAATGAGGAGATTGATTAACATGGTGGAAATGTACACCGTCCACAATGGTCAAAAGGTGCACGCACATCTACAAACTGCAACGGGTGC
This sequence comes from Electrona antarctica, assembly GCF_951216825.1. Classification (NCBI taxonomy): domain Eukaryota; kingdom Metazoa; phylum Chordata; class Actinopteri; order Myctophiformes; family Myctophidae; genus Electrona; species Electrona antarctica. Next base: position 13,319,216 of record NC_136792.1, on the reverse strand, counting down.
AGGATCCAAAAAATAATTGAGAAAGGAGAGAGGAGATCCGCACACCGTTTTAAAAGCTCCCAAAATAATTTATTGACAACAGAGTGGACAAAAAAATACAACGTTTCGGCCTCACTGGAGTATACCTGACGAAGATAAAGCCTGCATGCATGTGTGTGAAAGAGAGTGGCAGTAGGCCTATAGAAAATGTCACTTACATCTTCATTGAGAACATATAGAGGCATGGGACTCCTTCGGCCGAGAGTTGTTGGTTTAGGAACAACATCGACTGTGAACATGAATAGATTTGGTTTAGTATTTGTATTGGCTATATGCAGAGTACAGGGCCACATGGTGGCCACAGTGGTTAAATGTCTGAAAATACACATTAACATGAATCTGTCCCACTATACCAGAATCAGTATAGTGTTGTCGACGTGGTGTCTGGTTGCTAGGATCAAGCTTACCAGCACTCCACTTGCCTCCCAACCAACCCCAGACTATTCATAAGTGCCTTGGGTCTTCTAGGCTTATTATCGCCCTCAATGTCTTCATATATTGTACAGTTAATATAAAACGCATTATTCAGGCACATTTCAGCCAGATCTTTTGCCCATTAGGACCACTCAACGTCATCAAACAATTGTTTTTTCATTTTTTCCGTGGCAATAGAAAAAACCAGCCGCAGATTCAATCTATGAAAAAGTTGAATCTACAACACAATTTTATACATTATGTATTGGGGGTCCCTGCTTCATCACTTTCTCAGCTAAGGGGTCCTTGACCTGAAATACCTCGAAGACCCCTGGGTATAAATGTAGCTCACCATCGTGGCCACTGTCACTCTGTTCCACGTAGACGGGGGCTCTAGGAGGGGGAACAGGCTGGTTCTTCTTTCTGCCAAAAAATATAAACATTCTTGAAAAACTGGAGATGACGTCACTTTTTTTGTTACGCTGATTGTCTGAAGGGGTTGTCTGTCAACGCTGTACTCCCGCAGCCAACCATGCATTAGCAGGCTCCAGACTACAAATTAATGGAAATGCGGTTTCAAGGGGAGTGGTTATCTCTTATCTCCGACGTCATTCATCAGGAGTGGATAGAGTGGATCATATAATTCATGCAGTCATATAATTGGGAGATCTAAAGGTCAGAGGTCCTTCAGTTCTTGACCGTTCCCATGACCATCTACCATATTGCCAGATTTCGTCGAAAGCGACGGCACAGAACTGCCAGACCTGCAAAAAGTGGCGGAAGAAAAAACTGTAGAAAAACAATAGCGGCCTTCGCACCTTCAGGGCCATAATAATAATAATACATAAAAACATACATACGACAACATACTGTAGCCTGATAACTTTAGGCTGATACTTTGTGATGTAATTTACTCTGTAGCTATGGGGGGAGAAAACTGGTCATTGTGTGTGCACAAACTTAATTATGTGCATCTGTAGCTGTGTGAAAAGAGTGAGACAGGACTCATTAAGATTCTAATCACGTCCTGAAGTCCAGCAACAGTTGAACCACAGAAAGGGAGTAGAGAGAGAGAGAGAGAGAGAGAGAGAGAGAGAGAGAGAGAGATTGGATATAGGCTAGCTATAGAGTACTTACTTGGATGGCTTCCAGCAGGCACACACAGTCACTAAGGTGATGAGTAGGAATATGCCCCCGGTGGACAAGATAATGTACAGCGAGCTACGTCCTAAACCAGAGAGAGACAGGGGTCAGGGGTGAGTGTGTGTGTGTGTGTGTGTGTGTGTGTGTGTGTGTGTGTGTGTGTGTGTGTGTGTGTGTGTGTGTGTGTGTGTGTGTGTGTGTGTGTGTGTGTGTGTGTGCGTGAGTGTGTGTGTGTGTGTGTGTGTGTGTGTGCGTGCGTATTTTCATGTATCAAAATTTACTTAGAAAAGTGTTGGTATCCAAATGTACTTAAAGTAACAAAAGTAAAAGTACTCATTGTGTACAGTACAAGCTCACAACACGCCGCAGAGCTTGTAGATCAACTGTTTTCAAATTGGGAGTGAGGCTGCAGTCAGAACTGCAGCCTCACTCCCAATCTTCCGCCGTAGTCTGAAAACCCACCTCTTCAGACTCCACCATGGCCCGTAGCACTTGCCCTAGCCTAGCCCCTTAGATAGCACATTATGTAGACTTAGATAGTATTTTAAACAGACTTATAGCTTGTTACGTAGACAGCTCTAGAATTGCACTTCATGTAGTCATAGCACTTTATAGTACATATGTATAATATATTATATAGTATAGTATAGTATGTATAGTTTACATAGATACTCCACTGTTACGTTCTTAGTCTACGCATGATTCATGATAACTACGTTTTATATATGTGATGTATGCCATGCTTTTGTTATTGCTTAATGTAAGTCGCTCTGGATTAAGAGCGTCTGCTAAATGCCTAAATTGTAAATTGTAAATTGTGTGCGTGCGTATTTTCATGTATCAAAATTTACTTAGAAAAGTGTTGGTATCCAAATGTACTTAAAGTAACAAAAGTAAAAGTACTCATTGTGTACAGTACAAGCTCACAACACGCCGCAGAGCTTGTAGATCAACTGTTTTCAAATTGTCAAAGCATATACTGTAGGGCTCGGTCTGAAGAGGTTTTGTAATAATAATCAAAATCTACAAAGTAACTATAACTCAAGTTTTCAAATAATTATAGTGGCGTAAAAGTACAATATGAGATGTGGTGGAGTAGAAGTAAATGTATTGAAAATTGGAAGTACTCTAAGGCCTCACTCAGACCTTTACAACAGATTGCTGTATGCTTGTTGTATACAAAGGGTGTGACACAGCTTGCCCCAATGCATTTCCAATGGGAGTCACATGGTCTGACACAACACTTGTGTTGTATGAGGGCGAGGGGCGCAGTCGAAACACAGCCGAAAGCCATACAACAGCTTGTAGTCCAAAATGTAGTCCTCAAACCATGTGACTTCCATTGGAAATGCATTGGGGCGGCCATGACACTCACAGCATTCATACAACAAGCATGCAGAAATGCTGCAAAGGTCTGAGTGAGGCCTAAGTGGAAGTACAGTAAAAATAAATACCTCAAAATTACACTTAAAAGTACACAGTACTTGTGTAAATGCACTTTGATACTTTCCACCACTGCTGCCAACACTCTGTGAACAACAGACCCATGCAGAGTGCAGTCACATGTCTTACTTCTGCTCTGTGCTGCATGAAGAACTCTGTCTTAAGATAGTGAAACCTTGCGATGCTTTCCGCTCTTATCAAAGAGGTACAGTTTACCTATAAAGGTCGAAGCATGAACCCTCATCAACTAACAACACGATAAATAGCTACGTAGTGTGCAAATAAACTAGGATACCTGGTAAACATCACATCAGGGTCTAGCATCTGTCTCAAAAACATGCTATATAAATAGCATATTGACATTTGTGGTCAAGAAAAACTAATCAAAACAACTGGAACAGTTTATGAGCCTATACAAAAAGGTCCTCACAAGTATACCGTTTCTATGTCTGCACAAACAAACCCCCAAGAATTTAAAAAAGACGCCCCACACATTTCTTAGTCAAGTAGCCAAGTTCATGCTCATGCCAAAAAGACTTTGGCAACCAGCACAACCTCTCACCTTCCTCATCCATTTCAATAAAAAAATACATTTTAATTGGTGAAGTGGCCTAAAATAAAACCAAGGTCTATACCTGCTTTTATTGCCTGCGGTATGACACCTTTTCTCAGGTGGACATAGTGTTTAATACCAACTGTCCAGCAAAGATATTGAGTTAATTTAGGGACTGGAATAGCTCTGGTCCATATAGCCTTACTGCTTCTATGATTCTGCCCTGCAGCAAGGCTATGCTACTTTCGCTTTTAAATCTCACATGGAACTCAGACCAGCCTCTCCTCTTTAGCGTAAATAAAAATAACGTTTTTGCTACTCACCAAAACAAAGGTGGGTTGTGTCATTAGAAAGCCTACTTTCCTTAGTGGGAGCACTCTGAGCCCCCCACCACACGTATAAACGGTACCTTTTGGCCAAAAAGGGATTTTGTTTCCACCGGAAAAAAATAGCCTACTTTTAGTTACTCCAATGCGCCCTCTACTGATATTGCCCAGATAATTGCCTCATAGAGAATATCTTTCCTCCGGTGCCAAAAAGTACCGTTTATACGTGTGGTGGGGGGCTCAGAGTGCGTCCACTAAGGAAAGTAGGCTTTCTAATGACACAACCCGTCTTTGTATTGGTGAGTAGGTCAAACGTTCTTGAGATTTCCACTAAAGAGGAGAGGCTGGTCTGAGTTCCATGTGAGATTTAACAGCAAAAGTAGCAGAGCCTTACTCCAGCAGTATGGCTATGGACCAGAGCTAGGACTGGAAGTCCAGAAGGGCAGGAGCTCAATTAGTAACACCTTGAGATTGTGCAAAACATTGCTTTTACGTCATAGGCCTACATGTAACATGGCTTTCTTTACCCTACACTTTATTCTCCCAAAGTATACGATCCTTGTCACTGCCAACCCCTTCTTGTTGTGTTTTGGAGGGTGTAGACTAGACAACCACATGTCCCATATGGTACACATGGAGTCACCAGCAGCTTGTTTTCAGCTGACAGTAAGGAGTAGTGTATCTCATCCACACACTATTCCCAGTTCCACTCTACTGAACAGTCACCTCACCTGAACTAACCCAACCTGCAGGAGTTGGAGACAGAGACCGTGCTCCCCTGCTGGCTTGCCACCCACACAGACACATGTGCTTGGTAGAGCGCCCGGCCATGGAGGGATCCTACACCAGTCTCCACGGTGGTGGGCAGATACTTTGACGCTCTGGGTTATTTTGGATTTTCATTTGTTGTAAACAAAGCCATTCTCAAACATGTTTAGACCAAGGACTCCCAAAATGATACTGTGTGTATGAAATAAGAATTCTCCTTGTAGGCAGGGAGACAACACTGCTGTTGACAGTGAAAAGAAAACTTGTAGCCCGATTAAACTTAATAATTTAGACGACTTGGAAACCCCTCTAGGATATCTGGCCCTGGAGGTTCCAACTGAAGAATTTGTAAACAGCATTGTTGGAGAAGCAGGCAAACTTCAGTGTGTGTCTCTCTCACTCTCTCTCTCTCTCTCTCTCTCTCTCTCTCTCTCTCTCTCAGATCTATACAATCTATACCCGTGTAGTGAGTTTTTATTTATTTTAATAGAAAATCATCGGACATCATCATACATCATCTCATTGTGTGCTCACGTACGCACGCACGCACGCACGCACGCACGCACGCACGCACGCACGCACGCACGCACGCACACACGCACGCACGCACGCACACACGCACGCACACACACACACACACACACTAAAAGCTGGACATAGGAGGGGCCCCCCTCAGAAATAGGCAAACTGCAGCTTGTAGATTGGCTATTCTCAAAAACCTCATGGGGTGAAAAAGGCTCCAAATGTTTAAACTGATTTTCAAGCTATATTAACCAATCTTGCTGGGGGCCACCTGTGTAACCTCCCCTCACTTTGACAACCACTGTCATACTGTGGCAGTAGCATCACAGCGCCACCTAACTGTAGACGGTGAGATGGACGGGCGCGCTCTTCGTGCTGCTGATGGGGTTGTCCACGGTGCACGCGTACACGTCATCGTCCGACATGAGGACGCGCGTGATGGTCAGGACCTTCTGGTCATGTGACAGCAGCAGGCGTGTGTCATTGGCCAGCACCTTGCCCCCCTTCAGCCAGGCGTAGACAGGCTTGGTGCCGTTGCTGTGGAAACAGTGTATGTAGAAGTACTCGCTGTACTCCAGGACGGAGAACGCCATCATCTGCACGTTCGGCTTGGACACTGGAACTGTGGACGACAGAAGGCCAATGAGCAGTGCAAAAAGTATATTATAAAACATACAACTGTGTAACGATTTGCGGGATGTTTGGACAGAATCTGGAGGACTAATATCAAAAACTAATTTTCAAAAGTTGGCCTCCTGGTGGTGCTATAACAGGCCATTTTTGGGGCAGAGGTTCAGTGTGTCCAGGGACCAGGGTCCAGGGAGTGTGTGTGCAAAATTTGGCATCGACCGGGTTAACGGTGCCAGAGATTAGCTGTTCACAGATGGACGGACGGACGGACAGACACCCGGACACACGGACTCACACACACACGGACGGAGTGCAAAACATACTCTCTCCCCATGCTTTCGGCCTGGGGGAGACAATAACATAAATGAAAGCAAGGGCTCGCAACTCGTTTTGTAATGTTCCAGGTTATTCACGAACACAGCAGGCAGGACATACAATGTTTCGACCCGTATCGGTCTTTCTCAAGTACAGTATATACTGTATTATATGATATACTTGAGAAAGACCGATACGGGTCAAAACGTTGTATGTCCTCCTGCCTGCTGTTCGTGAATAAAAGTTACCTGGAGCATTACAAAGTGAGTTGTGACTCTGCGAGCCCTTGCTTTCGTTTAGGAACCCTGGACACTGCCAACAGTCGCCATATACCGTCGACGGAGAGTTCAACGGAGTGCTCCCCAGTGAAGGAGTCGTCGGTGATGGAGATCTCCACCTCGTACGAGCCCTCGTCAGACAGCTGCAGGTGGTGGAGCAGCAGGGAGCCATTCTCGAACACCAGGACGCGGTTGCGGTACTCAGGCCTCAGGTTGCCGATGACGCTGGTGCCGATGGACTGGACCACGGTGACGGGCTTCTCCCGCTCCCTCTTCAGCTGCCACTTGATGACGGGCTGGTCGGCGCTGCGGCTGGAGTAGGTGACGGACAGGAGGGCCTCCCTGCCCACCGTGCCCCTCACCGCCTGGGTCGGGCTCGTCACGTTCACCCCCGACACGGTGCCTGTTGTGGAGCAGTGGTGGGAAAAAGTACCCACATGTTTTACTTATTAAAGTAAAAAGTATCAATACAGAAATACTGAAAGTCCGGAATTCAAAATGTACTTGAGTAAAAGTACAAATTGGCAGTATTGGCATTGAAATGTACTTAAAGTGCCAAAAGTAAAAGTACTCAGTCTCATTGTGCAGAATTTATAGTTTTCAAATGTATAAAAATAGAAGATCTACAAGCTCACTGTGAGCTTGTAGATCGGCTATTTTCAAATGGCGGAAATGTATATAGGGCTGAAGTGGTTAATGTGTTAATTCTACGAATTAACTAATCTCTGAGCACAGTTTTATTTTTCCTTTTTTGCCGATGGGTTCCCAGATTGCAAAGTAACTAAAGTTTTCAAATAATTGTAGTGGAGTAAAAGTACAATATTTATAAAAGTAATGAAAATTACTTAATTTACTGTGATGATATACCCTCTGGGTATGGCAGCCATTTTGCTCTTTACTGTAAAGGTTAGATGCTGGTAGTGATTTATGTTTGTCTAATCACAGCTCCTACAGATTTATGGGGGAACCATTGTGCCCGCATTCTATACTTCAGCTCTGCCTTGACAACCACATGCAATAAATCTGTTCCCTTCACAACATACGGTCGGTAGGTCCATGTAAAGCCTGATTTTTGTCTCCACCAGGCCGAAGGCATGGGGAGAGAGTATGTTTTGCACTCCGTCCGTGTGTGTGTCCGTCCGTCCGTGTGTCCGTCCTTCCTTCCGTCCGTCTGTGTACAGCTAATCTCCGGCACCATTAACCCGGTCGATGCCAAACTTTGCACACACACTCCCTGGATGGCAACGATGAACCTCTGCCCCGCATTTTCCAGAACGGCCTGTTATAGCGCCACCATGAGGCAGCTTTTCACATTTTTACCTAAAACTGCACCGATCTGCGTGAAACGTTGCATGCACACTCCCTAGTGGCCAAGGACAAACCTTTCACCTGCAATTTCCGCATCTGCCTTTTATAGCGCCACCAGGAGGCTGACTTTTGTAAAACACCTTTTTTGATATTACTCCTCCAGATTCTGTCCACAAATCTCACAAATCGTTACACAGTATCTCTATGGTCATGTGCTCAAGTCGGATCTGTCCGATATTTCATATTCCATCCTAATTGGCTATAATTGGCTTTCACAGTTTGCAAGACTGCCCCGTTTTGAACAAAAGCCTCAAATCATGAACGCAGCATACAATTTACGTGAAATCTTTCACACATTTTCTTACTAGGCTGAGGAATATATCCCACCCTTTTCACATTGGCCTGTTATAGCGCCACCAACAGGTTGATTTTTGCAAAACACATTTTTGGAACAAAATGCCTCAAATCATCCAATTGCCATCAAAGGCTCCTAAACATTACTCCTAAACATTTTGCCAAACATCACACACACTCCTATCCTCCTGGTGGAGACCTGTGCCCGGAAGGGCACTTTTTCTAGTTTTATTTTTTGTTGTCGTGTCTCACAAGTGCAGATCTACAAGCTCACAAGTTACAACACATCACAGCACGAGGCTTTGGGAGTGTATACATTGGCTATTTTCAGTGACACTGCATGGCCACTTAAACCCAATTACTATTGAATCTTGCATTTCCCGTCAGTGTGTCACACCAGGCAAGCCCCCATGCAGGCCACCATATATGGTGCTCAGGTCATCGTGACATCACATGACATCAGACCCCATATATGGTGCCCGGCCGCCCAGGTCATCGTGACATCACGTGACAGTATGCGACCTGCTGTCGCAGTTAAGCCCATATATGGAGATCCCTGATGCCATCAATATTGGCCAGGTACTCTACGTCTGACCTCAGATCTCCATATAGATATATGTCAGAACCTGTTCTGACATTCCATATGTTGATCCTTATTCCTTCCCCATCCATCCTTCCTCTTCGATGTCTGCATTTTGACTTATACCTGTCCATTCAAACTCTAGCCGGGCCTGCCCCAAAGTTATTAGTGCAGCCTCACCCGGCAGCTGGTGAAAACTAGAGTTCTCAATATACCCGAAAATTAAGGCCCAGCCCTACCTGGGCCCTCATCAAACCCTGTACAGTGTACACTCAAGAGAATGTCCCCGCTATACCACCCTTAGATCTCCAGGCATTTACAGATTCAAGATTCAATACTTTATTGCCATGTCAACAGAGTTGATTGGAATTTGTTCAGTGCACTAAAAACAGACATATAGACGCATACATATTCACATCACATATTCAGACAGTAGAAAAAGATACAAAAGTACAAACATCATATGAGAGAGACCAATAAATAAGAAGAATGCAAACGTTACAATTCATGAGAGAGACCAATAAATAAGAAGAATGCAATGTTACAGTTCATGGTAAATAAATAGCAATTCCTCGCAGTTCATCGTTATTACAAAGCAGCTACACGCTGTAAAGTGCGAGTGAAAAGAGGGTCAGCATTCAGGAGGCGAACAGCCTTGGGATAAGAGTGCTGTTCTTAAAGCGGGAGGTATTGCACTTTAGAGACCGAAGTCTTTTACCTGAGGGCAGGGGTGCAAAGAGAGAGCTGGCAGGGTGGGAGGGGTCGGCAATCACCTTCTGCATCCTACGCTTGGTGCGAGTGGAGTAGATAGAGGAGACAGATGGGAGGTCGAGGCCAATGATTTTTGATGCTGTGCGTACAGTACCACCCTTTCCAGCTGTTTCCTTTCTAATGGTTGTATTTCCATACCACACTGTGACTGAGAAGACGAGGACACTCTCCACAGTGGCTCTATAGTAGTGAACCAACGCGTCCCCAGTCTATACTGCATGGAGCTGACCTGTTCTGACATTCCATATGTTCATCTGGCCTCATCAAGCCCTGTATATTCAAGACATGCTCCTTATATGGCCAGAATACAGAATTCATTCCATGTTGATCTGACCTCCCCATGCCAAAGCGCCAGCGCTCACCCAGCAGTCTGCCGTCAACGAGGCGGATGCGTGCACACGACCTCGCCTTCATCTCGCTCTCAGGCGTCTTACTGGTATAGTATAGTATAGTATAGTATAGTATAGTATAGTATAGTATAGTATAGTATAGTATAGTATAGTAGCCTATAGTATAGTATAGTATAGTATAGTATAGTATAGTATAGTATAGTATAGTATAGTATAGGAAACTGTTTTATTTAACCTAATCACTAGTCTGTGCTCAGATTATATGCCAGTTTATACTGAATGAACAGGTCGTTATGTTGGGTTGGATGAAGAAGGTCAAAATGTGTGATCTCAATGAAATAGAGAATGCAAAGCGTCCCCTGCTTAGTGCAATTTAGGGAACATCTTACGAGCTAAAGCAGAGCAGAGCCCTTCATGCCACATTGAACTGTATTCCATTTCCATCTGTTGCAGTAAATGGTTACATCTACTTATGACGTGACGTGAGTGTTCCTGACTCAAGTATTATTATAGGTTTCTGCCGAACACACCACAAAGAGCTAATGAGAAGACAGAGAGAGAGAGAGAGAGAGAGAGAGAGAGAGAGAGAGAGAGAGAGAGAGAGAGAGAGAGATTGATTCAGCACTATCCACTGTTCTCTAAATTGTGGCAGTAGCAGGCATGGCATCGCCTCATTGCCGTAGTAACCATTTGGTCCGCCTGACAGGGGTTGCCAGGACGATAAGACAAAGAGCGGGATTGTTTTGGAACTAAGTTTCCTCCCATGAAAGGAGAAAGGGGGAGAGAAAGAGAGAGAGAGAGAGAGAGCACACATACGGGAGGGAGCGAGGGTGGGAGAGAGAGAGGGGGGGAGAGAGAGAGAGACTCTTTGTCATTGGCAGAGCAGCAGTGTCACACAGGCTGCAGTGATTGTGACATGGTGGGAGCAGCAGAGTAAACTGGACGGTTGGTACGGATCATTATGGGATATTACACTGACCCTTACTTATATCAGCACCAATAACACACACTCTGCAGAAAACATGCCTTCACATCAACTAAAAGAGAGTTCTACGTTAATTACATGGTGTGTGTGTGTGTGTGCGTGTGCGTGTGCGTGTGCGTGTGTGTGTGTGTGTGTGTGTGTGTGTGTGTGTGTGTGTGTGTGTGTGTGTGTGTGTTAGAGAGTGTTTGTGTATTGTGTATGTACATGTATATGTGGATATAGATATTGTTGCTGTATAATTAATTTTGTGTAAATTAATGCCCTACTTGATCATACTACAGCGTAACACAATAGTATCAAAAGTAGGCTATATACTATACTATACTATACTATACTATACTATACTATACTATACTATACTATACTATACTATACTAGTAGAAATCTACAAGCGTGAAACGCGGTGTGAAGCGACGAGTTTTGAGCTTGTACTTTTGCTGCTTTTGAATTTGAAACCTGAAGTACCAATTTTGGACATACAGTTAAGTATAGAGCACCGAAGTCTGACGTCATTTTCAGTAGAGGGCGCCAGTCCACAGGTTCATGGATTTTTTTATTTGCATTGAAATCCCCATAGGGCGATTTTAGGTCGCTTCATATAAGAACTGTGTTTGAAAAATAAACCGATCATCACCTTTCTGTCAGGGGAGTGGCTGTGTGTCGTTAATGATGTCCATTAATATTTGATACAGCCAGTTTCTGGAGAAAATTTAATTATGTGGCCGCAAAACCCTTGAAACTACAATGAAAGCAATGTCGCTGCTAATATACGTCACGCCCAGCTGTCAACACATTGCGTTCCTGAGATTCCTCGTTGACGTAAGCTCAGCTGACTCGACTCGTAGTAACCACGAAACATTAAATATCAATAAAATAAAAATAAAACTTAATTAACATGTCAGTTTCTGTTGTGCGACGGGCACCTGCAGCCAGAGACTACCCGGAAATGTAGTCTCTGGGTTGTTTGACTCGTTTCTAACGCTTATTTTGTTACTCTTTGGGTATATTTGTACATTTCCACCTTCAGTCGATGCTTCATATCCATATGAGTGAAAAGGTCGGGATGATCGGTTTATTTTTCAAACACAGTTCTTATATGAAGAGATCTAAAATCCCCCTATGGGGATTTCAATGCAAATAAAAAGTACACAAGCCTGTGGACTGGCGCCATCTACTGACAGTGACGTCAGGACTTAGGTGCTCTATGAGGTTTCCACCCTACAGAGACTCAAGACATGCTCCATATATGGTCAGACCTCATCAAACCCTCTACACTCAAGATACTGCCCCCACTGCCACCCTCTAGATCTCCATATATGGAGTAATGGAGCTGACCTATTCTAACATTCCATATGTTGATCTGTCCTCATCAAACCCTGTACACTCAAGACACGCTCCATACAGTATATGGCCAGTACAGAATTCAGTCCATATGTTGATCTGACCCCCATGCCAAAGCGCCAGCGCTCGCCCAGCAGTCTGCTGTCACCCAGGCGGATGCGTGCACGCGACCTCGCCCTCAGGGTGTCTTACTGGTAATGTTAATGTGAATGGACTCATCATAATATGGGTATAAAAAATCACACCTTTTTAAAAACATTTCATTGAATTGTAGTGACTCGTGACTTGAGTGGATTCGGTGCATGGGGGAAGTGTCCTGAGTAACTTGGTTCAAGACCGAGTCAAAACCAAGTCAAATTAAGGGCGAGACCGAGACAAGACCGAGTCAAATTAAGGGCGAGACCGAGACAAGACAAGACTCGAGGCCGGACTTGAGGCGAGTCAAGGACTTGAGTACTACAACACTACTCATGCTCCCCTTTATAGTACAGTAATAAAGCTCTTCCAGTACAGTACATGTCCACAATAGCGGAGGCCGGTCCAGGCTCCTTTGAGCTCAGGAAGCTGCAAGCTGGAATGTGAATAGAGCAGCTACTGTGAACAAGACTAGACCATGCTACTGCCCAGGGTAGAGTAAGGACAAACACAATCCACACAGCCTATGTAAGGACAAAAACAACCCTATGACTAATACAATGTTAATGTACAGTATAGAATAAAAACAAGGACAGAAATAATCCTACGTTACAGCATAGGGGGTGACAAAAAAAGTAACCACTTAAAACGTATTGTCTCCACCAGGCCGAAGGCATGGGGAGAGGATGTTTTGCACTCCGTCCGTGTGTGTGTGAGTGTGTGAGTACTGTATGTCCGTGTGTCCGTGTGTCCGTCCATCTGTCTGTTACCAGCTAATCTCCGGCACCATTAACCCGGTCGATGCCAAATTTTGCACATACACTCCCTGGATGCCAATGATGAACCTCTGCCCCAAATCTTCCAGAACGGCCTGTTATAGTGCCACCAGGAGGCCGACTTTTGAAAAACATTTCTTTTTATATTAATCCTCCAGATTCTGTCCAAAAATCCCGCAAATCGTTACACAGTATCTCTATAGTCATGTGTTCAATACGGATCTGTCCAATATTTCATATTCCATCGTATTTGACTAACATTGGCTTTCAAAGTTTGCAGGATTGGCCCGTTTTGAACAAAAAGCCTCAAATCATGAACGCAGCGTGCAATTTACGTGAAATCTTTCACAGACTTTCCTACTAGGCTGAGGAATATATCCCACCCTTTTCACATTGGCCTCTTATAGCGCCACCAACAGGTGGATCTTTGCAAAACACATTTTTTTGAACAAAATGCCTCAAATCATCCAATTGCCATCCAAGGCGTAAGAAGAAATGGCACCCTTTTCACATTGGCCTATTATAGTGCCAAAAGGAGGCCACAACCTGACCTGATGGGCCCCCGAGGGGCACTTTATTTAGTTTGAAATGTAGTAGAAATTATGGTTCCACAAGCTTGCTGTGACGCATTGTGAGCTTGAAAGGAATTGTTTGAAAGGATTGTGATTGTGGATTGTGATGCACTAAAGTCAAATCAACGTTGCAGATCGACAAGCTAACAACAATACGTCGTGTTGGCTATTTTCAGCAAAAGCTCCAAACAATAGCAGAAAACTGAAAAGACACTAGCATATTGCCCTGAGAGACTCCACTCAACCATATAGGGTTTAAGTGGTTAAATATGAACGCTATGGGGTGGTGGCATCCCCTGGGACCCCAATGACGCCCCCTGGACTAATACAATACAGCATAATACAGGCCAAAAGAACAACCCTGTGGCCAACACGACCTACAGGTGGCTTAAAGCAAAACAGAAATCATGGGTAATTATCACCTCAATTTACATTTACAATGGTGATTGGTGTGCATTGTGACATGTCCCTAGTGATTAAATACATAAATAATAAATAATAAACACAATAATGTAAGGACAAACAACAACCACACACTTTTACTTTCTCAAACACACTGATCTGTATATGTCCACGGTAAGATCCATAGTTGATTTTATTCTGAAACTGTAAACTTCCTTGATATTTTACCAACACAATATTAATAATAATAGATAATAACAATAACTAGATATTCATAAACCTTTCAATAAGTAGATTTTAGAACATTATTTTGTTCCCCGCCTCCTGTTCTTCTTGCCTTATATGAACAAAATGCAGACTTTGACCTTTTGTTGAATCCATTCATTTCACAGTTTTGCGCTCACCTGTGATGAAGACGAGGAGGGTCAGGACGAGGCCAGAGATCTTGGGCGGCGTATGAATGCGTGTCAGAGTGACCGTGGAGGAAGAGGAGGTCCTCTCTGCCTTCATGTTGAGTGTCTCTTCCACCCAGCGAACATGGTTCATCCAGCCAGCCTCCCACCGCACCACACAGCTCTGTGTCTGAGCGCTTTACACTCTCACTGGCCTTCCCCCGGCCCCACTGAGCCCCGCTCTCTCTCCTCATTGCACCCTAGTCACTCACAGTCAACAACAGCCAACTGTGTGTGCGCGTGTGCGTGTGTGCGTGCATGTGTGTGTGTGCGTGTGCGTGTGTGTGTGTGTTCATCTGAGACAGCAGACCTCTTTCTCTACAACTTTGCCCCTTCCAAAAAAGAAAAAAAAATAGAAAGAAGGAAAAAAAACACACAAAAGATGAGAGATAATAGTTTGTTTTATTGGAATGGTATACAGTGGTGCCCTACAAAGCCAAATGCAATAACGAGAATGATAAGAATCATAAAAAAGCCTTCTTTGTTCGAACAGTGCGATTCAACTATGTTTCTTATGTTTCTTAAGTGATACTGCACTATATATTATATTGTAATATTTGTTCATGAGGTTAAATCCCCCCAAAGTCATTTGAGATTTGACCTTTGAGACAAATAAATAAGTCAATGTGTACAAATTACTTTCGAATGCACTTTCCTCCCCACCCCTCCAACAAAATGTTAAAGAAAGGAACTCATTCCTTTTTTTCTTTTTCTTTTTTTACGAGTTGATTGGCTGGAATTCTGGCTGAAAAGAACAACTCATCAGAACAGTGGTTTTGAAAGGACCCATGCACTTGAAGAACTTAAGATGTCAGAACTTGAAAAAAACAACAACTCTCCCTCCCTCACTCCCTCTTCCATTCGCTCATATGTTCTCCTCCTCCCCTCCTGTGCAAATCCCCACTGGGAGCCTCACAATAAAACAGACCATTTTTCACTTGGCTAGCAGTCCTGCTGGTGACTCTACACACAGTACCAATCCTCAGTGTTAATGTATCGCACATTTTACACAAATGTAACCAATGTACAGTACATGCTGAGACAATTGCACAAAGTGGAGGACACACACACGCATGGCGCATACACTCACACATGCACACGCACGCACGTCTGGAACAGGTTTTATTACTACTACTGAGCAGGGCTGCCAGATGAATAGGCCTACTGAGAAGGAACATCCTTGTCATTCTCAGTCTGCCCTCTTGGTGGCGTAAAAGATGCATCAAACCAGCTTGGAGAAAAAGGCTGTGCCTGCCTATTTTTTTACATCAGCAATGTCAGCATGATGCATGGGAACCACAATCAATACAGGAATCAATTTGATTGGCAGACATCATTTGCATATACCAACTAGAAAATATTGTTCCTGAAGAAACAATGTGGGGGCGCTACAAGCCGAAAGATTGTAGGCTACTATAAATAATAATACAAATGCAGTCCTGGTGGAAAAGGGGCCTTTCATACACTAAAGAAACAGGAGATTGGCTCTTGCACATAATATATGTTGTCAGGAAATACATATTCAATTAGTGGGTCCTTGAAACCTCCTCTGAGAACTAATGACATGTTATGTGACCGACTGTCCATACTACACAAATTAATCGTCTCTGTCGGGTGGATCTGTCCAAAACTGTTACTTTCCAGGATTCGAATTCAAAAGCATCAAAAGCAGCAGATCGAAAGGTTAAAACGTGAGCTACGTTTGATGCTTTTGTGCGACACTGCAGTGTCATCAAGCAGGGCGCTAATTTACGAAAAAACACAAAAAGTTTAAAATATGGAGATAAGAGGTTTCTGCCCCGACAGCAATAGTGTACTGGGTGTGAACTCGTAGGGAGGTGTCGTCAACACAAGCATGAGGGGTTTGATTAGGAAACTAACAGACGTGTGGGAACAGCTGCTGTCGTCTTGCACCCGCCTCGCTGCCATGCGCCTCGTATTCCCAGTGGTGAGAGAAAAAATAAGTAGTCAACCTCGGTACTAAACTATAGATAGAAGATAGATACTCCTGGTCAAATGTTAGGCCTATTCAACTGCAAGTGAAATTATACAGTCTGCACTTTGTGTTCTGAGCTTATAACTCTTATCTGCCATTTCAAATACAGAGTTTAAGGAACAATTCACCACTTTTCAACCTGTCTTCATATAATTGGTCCTCACTAATGTTCATGATAAAATGCCACAATGTTTTTTCTACTCAGTCTGTGTCGAGGGATGTGGGCAGTTCAGAAACCCGTCCACCAGTGACATCATCGATGGGGAATCCAAGCTAATAGAAACGGCAGGCTTTCTATTCCTAAATTGCAAGGCGATAATGGAATCCAATCAAGCCATCGTTCTCACTTCACTCATGTGAAGTGAGGGCCGCTCATATCATTATCATACATCATTATACATAATATTCCGTGCTCAGCCAAAATAGAGGGGTTACACGGTCACCTGAGCACATTCACAAACACAAAAACACAAACACAAAGCACAAATCTTGTTTTAAAAAAGTCTGCCAAACGATGATGTCACTGGTGGACGGATTTCTGAACTGCCCACAGCCCTCCTATGAGACACAGACTGTGTAGAAATAATCACACTTGTGTGAAGTGAGGGGCGCTCCTATCATCATACATCATCACAGATAGTGTGGTACACATTCCGTGCTCAGCCAATCAAATCATCACTATGTAGTACACACAATCACACAAAGCTGGGAATAGGGGGGGCTGGCGCCCCTCAAAAAATGTGGTATTTTTAGAGCCCGGGGACCAGAAAAATTACTCTATCCCTCAACTCCTAAATCCGGCACTGGCTACTTAGTACTTTGTTTTAGTGTCCACCACGTCATATACATGTATATTCCCAGGGCAGTATTCTGCCCTGCAATACTCTCTCAGTATTGTGGGCCATCAAAGTGGGAACCATCACCCCTCTATGCCCCCTCTGTCTGCCTGGGGTTAAAGCATCGCCTCTCTCATCCCCTCTCATCTTGTAGCGGTATACAACCCTAAATCAAGAGGGACATTTTCCACTGAGCAGGGTGGCAGAGAGGGCGAGAGAATGTGCTTCTCTGTGCCTGCATCTGTGAGTGAGTGAGTGAGTGAGTGAGTGAGTGAGTGGAGTGAGTGACTGTAGTTTGTGTGTGTGCGTGCGTGCGTGCGTGCGTGCGTGCGTGCGTGCGTGCGTGCGTGCGTGCGTGCGTGCGTGCGTGCGTGAGAGAGAGAGAGAGAGAGAGAGAGAGAGAGAGTGCAGGCCTGTGTGCATGCGTGTCACAGAAGCAGAGAAGCTGCACATAGTATAGGCTACCGGTATATAACGGGCAGAAATCATTTATGTCCAAAACTGTTACTTTAACCTATTTATAAAACCCACAGACACACTTAAGGTCACCTTCACTTTCCCAAAAAAATCTAAAATAGCATAGCATTGCTTATATTTTTTATACTTCTTGGTGACACTGTCTGTAGTATGACAAAATAGGGCATTCATTTACCCCCGACAACCCATATAAATGTAAAATATGGAGATCCAAGGTTTCTGCCCAACAGCAACGATAGAAACCCTGCCCCTAGCTGCCCTGCTCCACACCGTGTGTCAGTGAAAGTGTGTTAATGTTTATAGATGGTTGACAAATTACCATACTGACCGACATCTGAAGGACGCCGCTACCGTGTTGGCATGACATCTAATGGTAAAGCATGAGATAAGTAGGCCAACAGTCATAATAATTTAAACCACTGAAGAGCAGATGTGTGCGCCCCCTACTGTTTGTGCTGGCTCATATCCCTGTCTAATTACCACCCCAGGAGAGCACCAGGATCTCATCCCACTGACAGGCTGTCTGAGGCAAGCAGAGAAGCCAGCCGTGCAGACCAACACCACATCCCAAAATAGTCCATCTATGATGTGACGCCTTGTACAACGACACAACCAGAGGCCTACTAACTAACTGTGCTCTGGATTAGGGCTGCAACTATCCCTTATTTCCTTAGTGGTTGTTCTATCGATTATCTTTTTCAATTAAAGATGGAGTGCCGTGACCCCCCCACCCCCCCCCCCGCCCCCTAAAACATGACGCCTCGTGACATCACGCCTCCATATATGGTCACGCCTCGTGACATCACGCCTCCATCTCCATATATGGAGCTGACCTGTTCTGACATTCCATATAGTATGTTGATACTTCCCCACCCGTCCTTTCTCTTCGATGTCTCCCTTTTGACTGATGATACCTGTCCATTCAAACTCTAGACGGGCCCGCCCCAAAGTTATTAGTGCAGTTCTCAACAGGCCCGAAACTTAAGGCCCGGCCCTACCTGGGCCCTCATGAAACCCTGTACACTCAAGACACTGCCCCTGCTGCCACCCATTTGATTTGATTTGATTTATTAAGCACATTATAAAACAATACAAAAAGGACATACATAGAATACAAAAAAGTTACTGTGTGGGGGAATTAGCAGACAACACACACTCTCTCTCTCTCTCTCTCTCTCTCTCTCTCTCTCTCTCTCTCTCTCTGTCTATGTCATGCACGCTCCACATTGTAATTAGCAGGCAACAGTGCAACATATATCTCTCTCTCTGTTTCTAGCATAACAGCGCCACTTTTGCCTCTACAGGTACCCTAAACATATAGATGGCCATAGGGACATTGCTGTTCCTTGGAGTGGCTGCACCACTCAAAAAAGAAATTGTAAGGAGGAGGCAAGAAGCCCAAAGAAGCCCTTATGCGAGGCCTCAACCTGAGTATATCAAACAATATATATAAAAAAAGAGGTCTAGAACATGAGTGACAAAACTTGATTATCTTGATAAAACCATTAGATCTCCATATGGAGCCGACCTGTTCTGACATTCCATATGTTGATCTGACCTCATCAAACCTGTACACTCAAGACACGCTCCATATATGGCCAGTACAGAATTCATTCCATATGTTGATCTGACCCCCGCTTCTCGCCCTCAGGGTGTCTTACTGGTGATTATAGTTTTTTGTAAGTGTATACAGAAAGTGTTAAAATTATTTTTTTATGTGGCCACACCCACCAGCTTGCATGTGGCTTTGTTATTAGTTGTTTTGTTTTGTTCTAAAACACTTTGTACCGACCTGCTCTGCCTCAAACTGCATTTGGGTCCTATAGCCTGACCTGAACTGTGACAGATACATAAAAACCTTCGCACAGATCTATAGTTAGCCAATGCAGATTCAGATTTAATAATATAAACGAAGGCTCTTCTTCACATCAGGCACACATCAATTCACAGCCTCCACACGGGTGTTGTACTATGTTGGGAGGTGTGTGCACGTGGAATACATTTGATCTGATCTCACATTAACGAGACGGGGGAACATAGCACCTATAGGGGCCCAGATGAAGAAAGTAGAGCAAGATGGAGGGAGGGGAAGAGAGAGAGAGAGAGAGAGAGAGAGAGAGAGAGAGAGAGAGAGAGAGCTGGTGGGAGGAGGGCAGGCAGAATGGCTCTATAAGAAGGGATTGGGACATTGATGAGACCATTGTGGACTTGGCCTGTCAGGCTGAAGAAGCAGCGTATTACATTAAAGCTGTGCAATGCCACAGGGAGCCTGCCTCCTGACACTTTAAATGTCCCATCTTCCCCCAGCTGGTGACAGAACCGCGAACCGGTGCACAATACATGCATGTGCACGAGCGTGTGCGTGTGGCCGTGTGCATGCGTGTGTGTCTGTCTGTGCACGAAATTGTGATGCGTGTAGTGGGAATGAGTAACTCCTGTGCGTGGGAGCCGTGTGTGTGTGTGTGTGTGTGCGTGCATGCGTGCGTGCGTGCGTGTGTGTGCGCGCGAGCCCGCGTGGGTGGGTGTTTTTGCTGTGTGAATGCAGGAGTGTGGTGAGGATATGTGTGTCGTGTGCTGGTGTACGGGCTCAGATGTGTGTGGGTGCACGGGATAGCGTGGTGGGGAGGAGGATGGATGGATGGATGCTAGGGGAGAGAAGAAAAGCAAGAAGCCTGAATCTCACGGAAACCATGTATACACCGCTCCGAGCAGCATCACCCATCTTGTTCTTTCTAATCACTTATTCTGTAATAGACCTGTTCATAGCTTGGGAAATCAGAAAACAAAGCCCCCTGTTTTGGGAAATCATATCGTTGCTGTCGCTCAGAAACCTCTTATCTCCATATTTTAACCTTTTGCGTTTTTTTCATAAATTCTTACCCTACTTATACTACATACATCGTCACACAAAAGCATCAAAGGTAGCGCGAAGCCACACGCTTTGAGCTTGTAGATCTGCTAAGTTTGATATTTTTGAATTTGAATCCTGAAAAGTTTTGGACATATGAGGTTTCCACCCGACGAAACAACAACAAAGACTTCCATGTATAGGCCTAGTCATGCACACACAGAGAAAGAAGATAATTGCATGTGCCGTTGCACAACAATGTATAAACCAGGGCCTAAGTGGGTTTTAAACATTAAAAATGTACAACGGCTGTGAGTTATGAGCGTGTATGAGTTATTTATCGGCTCCCCTTTTTTGTTGTCGTCCGGCCACATGGGAGACGAAGCAGCAACGTTGGTAACACAAGCTCTCTGTCTCTAATTAGAGAGCGTGCTTACTGCTGCGTGTGACGATGGAGAGAGAGAGAGGAATGGATGTCTGTGCTGCCATACGGCCATAAATCTGTCACGCCACAATTAGAACACACCCTGTCAAACCACACAAGGCACATACAGTAGCCTATCCTAGTAGAGCAGTGCTTCTCCAACACACATTTCACACATATGAAATATGTTGTGCCAGGGACCGCCCATACAAGATTTGTGTTCTCATTTTTTTTTAAACTTATTTTAATTTTGTATTGCAGATCTAGCCACAGCCCTATATTACTGGGTTGAACCTATATATTAAGTGGTTGAACTGACTTTGATGCTATATCTATTAACGTTGTTGGGGAGCCCCTGGAACCCTCTCTCCCGGACCCCCTTGAGAACCACAATACAGTACAGTTTGCGAGTACATTCGTTCACTTTGCAAAAGGCAAATTTTATTGATCGATTACATAAATAAGTTACTGCAAATACTATATCAATCTGATGCATGCTAGGTTGGCTGGCTTGGTGATCTATGGAGCAGCATGGAAATATAATCACAGAGTCTGTAGTAGGGTTGTCATTAGTTATGGACTCCTGCTGAGCGATTATGTATATGCAAAATCACTCACAGCACTGCTAGACCCGTTACTCATTTTTCCATAGATTTGTATATGTACTAGTCTGTAATTGCGACCACAGGTCGCATTTACTATGGAGTCGTGCATTTCCCGTCAGTTGTTTGTTTGGTTGGTCACTCCCCCATATATGGTCATGCAGCATGCCTCGTGACATCACGTGATGTCATAAATATTAAGCCCATATTTGGAGATCCTGATCTCCGTATATGCCCTCATCAAACCCTGTACACTCAAGACACTGCCCCCACTGCCACCCTTAGATCTCCATATATGGAGTTGACCTGTTCTGACATTCCATATGTTGATCTGACCTCATCAAACCCTGTACACTCAAGACACGCTCCATATATGGCCAGTACAGAATTAATTCCGTATGTTGATCTGACCCCCCATGCCAAAGCACCAGCGCTCGCCCAGCAGTCTGCTGTCACCCAGGCGGATATGTTGATCTGACCCCCCATGCCAAAGCACCAGCGCTCGCCCAGCAGTCTGCTGTCACCCAGGCGGATATGTTGATCTGACGCCCCATTCCAAAGCGCCAGTGGCACAAACTACTTTCTGGCCCTGACAGCCCATACATCCAAACAGAAAAGTCCTAGCTATCTGATTGTATTAAAAACGTTAAACTCACCAACATTCCATGCAGGTGTACGGAAAGCCTGATCCTCTTTCTATCTGTAAAGTTTTTGTTTCATAAAAATCCACCATAGACAAGTTATGGGCTACTTTCTGTCATGTCATTGAAGCAACGCAACGTCCTGCTGCCTCCTGCATTATGTGCATTTTAGAAACAGGTGGTACGCAGGTCCATTGTGTGATTTCCAACAAGCACTTCCAAGCTCCAACGCTCCATGCTACTCAATGTTTTCCATTCAGTCTAGATGAGGGGGGGGGGGGGCGTGTCCCGATGGAAAAGTGAAGCATGTGCATTTACTCTCTATAGGCTAGCCTAAGATTTAGACTCTCGTAGATGTATTTATCGATTCTGACATTTTTGGGGTCTCGGTCTCGCCCCATGGTGGGTGAGCGCGGCACCCCGTGCCTCAGTCAGAATAGCTCTGAACATGTACAAATGCAAAATCTAAGGTGCTTACCCTGCTGCCCCACCTGTTTGATTTCAAACCCGTAGGTCCGTAGTTTAAACACTTTTGTATTGAAAACTACGGACCTACGGGTTTCAAATGCTTTGCGCAAAGAAATCAAACAGTTGGGGCATCAGGGTAAGCACCTTAGATTTTGCATTTGTACATGTTCAGAGCTATTCTGAGGCACAGGGTGCCGCGCTCATCACCATGGGGCGAGAGCCCTTAGACTCTCGTAGATTGAAAATGTCAGAGACTCGGAGTCGATAAATACATCTACGAGAGTCTAAATCTTAGGCTATCTATGGGCGCTTCTACACAGTCGCATCACGAAGATGCCAAATGCCGCTCGCATTTGTCTGCAAAGCGTTTCCGGCTTTCTGGCCGACGCTGCAAGTTGCAGCGTGGGTGAAGCTTCATTTCCATCCACCAGCTGTCTAAAAACCAGAAAGAGATTCCTGCGGCATTTGGCATCTTTGTGACACGACTGTGTGGATGCAGTCTGTAGTAGGCTATAGAACCCAGCCTGGCCCAGCCTGTGTGATTTCTGGTCTAGAGGGGCGGGTGCCGGCCCCAAAAAAGCGGTAGATCCTATTGGTTCACCGATCTGGGCAGCCACCCCCCCCCCCCCACACTCCCATCCCATACTCCCCTACTCCCCTCCCCGGTAGAAAACACAGGAGAACACTGACGTCACGAAATTTGGAGCGACACGCCTCTGCACTGTTATTATTATAACAGTTTATTATTATTATTATTATGCTGAACTGGTTCTTTGCATGAAAGCAGAGATTTTTTTGTTTTCTTTTTACCGTTTTATTTATTTCCCCTGAGCCCCCGCCCCTCTCTTCTTTTCTTTTTCCCTTCCTGAAAACAACCAAAACAACCGTAAACGTACTCACATAACAGTTTAAAAAAGACACATAGTGCATGTTTTTCATGGATTTATTTAAGTAATGCCATGATGCTGTTGCTGTGGCAATGTTCCATTCAGTGGGGTTTTCCAAGCGTTGTCACATACAGTAGAGGCTACAGTGCATTATCTAGAGACTGACAATGAAATATCATCATATACACCTGATATTAAAATGAAACGGACCAGTCAAACCCGTCAAAAACAACAGAGCGTTATAAACTCTGTGCCGAAAGCATCTCAGAAGAAAACAACATAAAACTCAAATCAAACGTGTTATCACTGCATGCTTGCTGTTCTGGAAGATCAGATTTATAGAAAATGCTGTAGAATGTGATCGGAAAAAAAGGTAATAAATGCAAACCGCAGGCCTAAATCAAATAAATTAGGTTAGAAGAAATAAGATATATATATATATCGCTACCTCCTTTTTACCAATGTGCAAGCAAATAAGGTAAAGACAAAGCACTTCAAACAATGCAAAAAAGTCAAAAGAAAACAAAACAAAACAAAAACATTCCAGCAGATAGTATTGTAAAGTATAATCAAGATGCATTATAAGAAATGTGCCCAAACAGAAGGAACCGTATCCATCCAAAAATAAGCCCTGTTTAACGTTTAGAGGACATTCATTTTCACATTCCACAGATCGTCATCTAGAAGCTAGCACACTACCAGAAGTTTCACAAGTACATGCAGTGAGGTGCAAAAATCTGGGTCAAAGACATCCATACTGTTGGGACTGCTGGGAACAACAAAAAAGAAAGAAAAAAAAAAGAGAAAAGGAATCACATAACATATCCTCCAATCTGTCTGTACATATCTGGTTGGTTGGTTGGTTGATTGGTTGATTATTGTCTACTGCTAATCTGTTACATAGAAAGTTAACTCTGAGCAGGGTAAAAACGTGTTTGCTTGACTGACAGCCAGCCAGCTACCTCCCATCGTTTCCATCCAGGGCAGGGTGACAGGGTTGTCACTGCTCTGGCACAGATGTGTCGTCCCTCTCTACTGTCCCCGATCCTCCTGTCTCTAAAAACAGAAGCGGGGGGGTGGGGGTGGGGTGAAGTAGATGTTATATAGCGCAGCAGATCCAGAGACATGTTTTAAATAAATCACATGTACTGTGCTAACTCCTGTCCTGAAGGCTGAAATACACCAGCAACACTAGAGTTGTCCCGAAACCATTTTTTTCAGACCGAGTATACAAGTACCTCATTTTTAGTACTCGCCGATACCGAGTACCGATACGAGTACTTTATTTTTGTTGAGTAACCACTTATTTTACCCCCTTTTTCTCATAGATGTAGATGGATCTCCGATCTACACTTGTTGTCATGTATGATTGTAGTTAGTTAGTTAGTTTCATTTATTGTCCACAATGTGGAATTAATGTGCATGGTAGATGGGCTGTTTTTGGCGATTTGCTGCAGTGTTGGGTCAGACTTGCTCCTGTTGCATTCGTTCAGCCTAGTGTCAATTGGATGTTTTGGTACTCGGGTCAAAGTATCTGGGCCGGTTCCGAGTACCGAGTACGAGTACTTGAGGGTGGTATCGGCCCGAGTAACCTGAACAACTCTAAACAAAATATGAACCCTGGCAACCTCTATATTTTGGGCATGTCATTATTATTATTTAGAAAATGTTTTAAGAACAACCATACATTTCCAAAATGTGAACAGTTTAAAAAAAAAGTTTCAGAAATTGAAAGTGTTTTCAACATTTATTGCAATAGGATTTAGGTGTTTAAAAGACACTGAAAACAATAAGCATGTGCCAGTATTATGGTGAAACACCAAACTAACATGTTGGCGGCGTATAATAAAGACACAGGCTGCTGCAGAATTAGAACGTTTTCTGAGAAAGTGTGACAGCGCTGCTGCCGCACTTTCATCAGATTTCTGGTAATTGATTATGATGTGTCTAATCTGATGGATAATGAGTTCATACACCCACTTGTAAGGTGTGATATGAAAAGGGGGTCTCCCCCAGTGGGAGGGGCCTCCGCTGCCCCCCCTGCCCCGCTCCGACAGGCCCATTAATTATGGCTGGTCTGCAGAGTCTAACGCACCTGCAGTTATAAATAAACCCACTATATAAAGATGCCAGGCAACCAGCAACTAGGTTAGGGGCAAAGCAGCGGGTCCACATATGAGGCCTCGTTTTGCAAGAAGACTGTCGTTTCTTTGATTACAAGCTAAATACAGAAAAGAAAGTCTAAACATTCTCAAAATATTTATTTTCTTTTTGTTCAAATATAATTTATTTTAAACTACAGATTTTGAACGTGGTTATCTTGTTATGTGGTTAAGTGGTTTATGCTTTTACAACGCATTGGGGGTTGTTGCACCGCAACTAATTGTGAGCTTATAGAATGGCTATTTTTGAAATACTTTCGAAATAGTTGCGGTTTGCGAAGTGTAAGGGATTAATGCTTTTACAATGGTTTTACTAAACATGGAAATACTATACATTTTCAAAAATATTGATAAGCAGCAATTAAACATCGACTAAATTGACTTTGCCAGACAATGGAAATTGTTGACCCGTTTCTTGCTATTCAATCAAGCACCGACAGTGTAATTAATAATCACTTAATTGAGGAATTCATTGTCATATTAAATGATGAAACCATATGGGGTAATTAAAGGAATCAGTCAGTGTGTAGGCTATGTATTACTCACAGTGAAATAACCCTTGGGGTGGAGGTGTATTTAATAATGTATGGCTGTTAAATGGGTTTCCCGCTGTGTTAAAATGAAAACCTACTCGCGTGTTATAATAAAGTATTAATCATTAGCAAAGGTTGTGGCCATTAAATCTTCATATACTGTAGACGTGTATACACTTCTAAACAGACCAGCCAGACCACCAGAGATTTTTAGTCTGGCCTTTTATTTAGAATGAAAACTATACCGGGGGTTTTTACTTTTTTTTTTTTTTTTAAGTGTCTGTGGATTTTATTTTAAGAAAGTATGTGTATGGATTTTATGGTGAAAAACAGAAAACCTAGCATCGATATTTATGTCACTTCAGGTTTCTCGCTCAACGGCCATCTTACTAAGGTCACCAGAGTGTCACTTTACTGTACCTGTATGTCTCCAGCTGCAGTTAATGACTTGTAAACTCTACGTCCACTGACTCTCCATAATGCCTTGCCTGCGCCCAATTTATGCAACGCCGCACAACGGTGTTGTCGCGCACCGGAAATCAACGATCCATGAGCTCAAAATGCGTCGCAAAAGCCAAGTGATTCTCAACGTATGTGGGTCAGATAGGGCCCACTGGTGGGTCCTGAGGATATTTCAAGTGGGCTCCCAAATAATTGTGACAATGATAACATGAACATAAACCCACCCTTATCTGGTGGTTTAAGTGGTTACCATGGCAGTCGATAGATAGACTGACACATTTGCCATTTTTCAGGTGGGCCCCGATCCAAAAAAAGGTTTGAGAACAAGCCCCCAGAGTGGCTGATGGCCAACGTTGAAGCCGCCAAACTCTACTGGCCAAAGCTGGAAGTGCAGGTGGGAGTTTTTTTTGCTTATTGCATTTAGCGCGAGTAAACCCCGCACAGCTGGGGTTTAACATCGCTTGCTAGCACTTCCGCATTTTGGACACCAAATGTTGTAGAGTGTTCTGGGTCCTGTCCTTCAATCGCCACTGAGCAACTTCCATTGAAATGAATAGTGGGGGCGGGGCTGTCCGCTCTGCAGGTTATATAAAACTCTATGGTTGAGAACCACTGACCAGAAGTGACGCGTTTATTTTT
Organism: Electrona antarctica; assembly: GCF_951216825.1. Classification (NCBI taxonomy): domain Eukaryota; kingdom Metazoa; phylum Chordata; class Actinopteri; order Myctophiformes; family Myctophidae; genus Electrona; species Electrona antarctica. The sequence goes on along the minus strand of NC_136792.1, from coordinate 13,291,784 downwards.
TAAAGCTTATAGATCGTGCAATATCGGTGTCGGCGACGCGGCAGTATGCGGTGGAGTATAAATGTGGCTCTTTGATGGCATTATGTGTCCTAGTTGGTCCCCCCACACTGACCTGCGTCCTCCTCCCCCGTGCTGCTCACCTCCTCCACCTCGGCCTTGCTGTCGGGCTTGATCTTCTTGCGGGTCATGTGGCCGCGGAAGCCCGCCTGGATCTTGGCGGCGGCCTTGTTGGCCTCCGGGTCGTCCAGGGGAATGTCCATGATGTCCTCTTCCTCCTGAGGCCGGCTGCACTCATCCTGTTGGACGGTGGGTGGGTGACACCCAGTGTTAATTTAGTTAATTTAGTCAACTAAAACAGTGGTTTTCAACCTTTTTCATATCAAGGCCTATTACTTTTTTGGCATTTGAGCCACGGACCACCATTTGATAAGATTTAGGGCCGATTCATACTCCTATTTTACCGCTGTTTCGGCGCTGTAGTGCCGAAATGATTTCGGCTCGTCAGAAATTTTCAGTAGCACCGAAGAGCCGACTTTAGGACGGTACCCGCCTTGTTTAGAGTAGACTTCTTGTAAATTAAATATGCAGATGTTTAACAATACTTTAACTTTTGAGAGCGTAAAATGAAACCAAATGAACCCATAAGGGTCAATTTGGTTTCATTTTACGCTCTCAAGAGTTAAAGATATAATAAGGGTCCATTTGGTTACCAACTCTCCATAATTTAGCTGGGGGATGACCTGGAACCCCCTCAAGGACCAATGGTTGAAAACCACTGCACTAAAACTATGACAAAAAACACTATGAGTAAATATATTGACAATTTATAAACACATAAAACTAGACTAAAATGTTAGGGAGGGAATCGTGGAGAAGAAGAGATTCAGTAGAACTTATGCTTGGTTGTGCGTGGGTGCCGCGGTCCGAAAATAGCCAATAGACATGGGCGGGCAGGGCAGGGCTTCTCTACCCACTCAGCTACAGCCTGTCCAAATATATAAAAACGTCATAAAAACTGTCCAGGTGAATGAAACCACCTCAGACATACTGTAGATACGTCACCCGGATGTTTTCACAGAGCAAAATAGCGTCTGTCATATAATTAAGCTGAATGACATTTTGTCGAGAAGGCTGTACTTGTCTTTCTTCTCTTCTCTTCTTCACATAGAACTCTGGTGTAATTGGCCACAAGTCTATGAACAGCTTGTAGTGTCAGCCTGTCAGGAATGGATACGTTCACTTCCAAATTGATCGTAAGTCAAAAATCTAAAGTCGCTTTGGTTCTGTTCAGCTTTATAGCCAAGCCATAAATGTTGTTGCAAACAAATTTTGAACAAATTAATTTGTTGCAAACAAATGAATTAGTTCTATGCCAATCGCACACTGTTCAGACAAATTGGAACACCTGTTGGTCCCCAACATGCATGGCAGGTGTAGGACTACATTTGAAACTGTTGAATATATGGGTCAGGAGTATGGGTTCAGTGAGGCTGAAGAGTGCCACTCTAAAGGTAAGAGTTTGGATTTCAATAAGTACCAGAAAATGAGGACACATTCCCGTAGCTTTGGTCAGAAAAACACTGTGAGTGACCATGAAAGCCAAACACCTTATTCAATCACTGAAATGAGTGCGTTCACTGTTTTCTTCTAAAGGAGAAATGGGACAGCATCCACCACATCATCCACCACATCATCCACCCTCCTCAAGGCAGAGAGGATATACACTGGTGTCTGCTGTCCCTCAAGAGACTGAGGGTGCAGTGCCCACCCTCCCCGAGGGAGGACACTCCCTCAGGGCGTTGTTCCAAAGGGAGGGAGGAGACAGCGTCCTCTGTTCCCAAGGGAGGGAGGGATCAGCGTCCTCTGTTCCCAAGGGAGGGAGGAGACAGTGTCCTCTGTTCCCAAGGGAGGGAGGGGACAGCGTCCTCTATTCCCAAGGGAGGGAGGGATCAGCGTCCTCTGTTCCCAAGGGAGGGAGGAGACAGTGTCCTCTGTTCCCAAGGGAGGGAGGAAACAGCGTCCTCTGTTCCCAAGGGAGGGAGGTGACAGCGTCCTCTGTTCCCAAGGGAAGGAGGGGACAGTGTCCTCTGTTCCCAAGGGAGGGAGGGGATAGTGTCCTCTATTCCCAAGGGAGGGAGGGGACAGCGTCCTCTGTTCCCAAGGGAAGGAGGGGACAGTGTCCTCTGTTCCCAAGGGAGGGAGGGGACAGCGTCCTCTGTTCCCAAGGGAGGGAGGTGACAGCGTCCTCTGTTCCCAAGGGAGGGAGGGGACAGCGTCCTCTGTTCCCAAGGGAGGGAGGTGACAGCGTCCTCTGTTCCCAAGGGAGGGAGGGGACAGTGTCCTCTATTCCCAAGGGAGGGAGGGGACAGCGTCCTCTGTTCCCAAGGGAGAGAGGGGACAGTGTCCTCTATTCCCAAGGGAGGGAGGGGACAGTGTCCTCTGTTCCCAAGGGAGGGAGGGGACAGCGTCCTCTGTTCCCAAGGGAGGGAGGGGACAGTGTCCTCTGTTCCCAAGGGAGGGAGGGGACAGCGTCCTCTGTTCCAAAGGGAGGGAGGGGACAGTGTCCTCTGTTCCCAAGGGAGGGAGGGGACAGTGTCCTCTATTCCCAAGGGAGGGAGGGGACAGCGTCCTCTGTTCCCAAGGGAGAGAGGGGACAGTGTCCTCTATTCCCAAGGGAGGGAGGGGACAGTGTCCTCTGTTCCCAAGGGAGGGAGGGGACAGCGTCCTCTGTTCCCAAGGGAGGGAGGGGACAGTGTCCTCTGTTCCCAAGGGAGGGAGGGGACAGCGTCCTCTGTTCCCAAGGGAGGGAGGGGACAGTGTCCTCTGTTCCCAAGGGAGGGAGGAGACAGCGTCCTGTTCCCAAGGGAGGGAGGAGACAGCGTCCTCTGTTCCCAAGAGAGGGAGGGGACAGCGTTCACAATCTCCAAGGGCGGGCAGTGGTGTTGTCCGGGGATCAGCAAGGGGTCCTTGAGGGGGTTCCATGGGTTACCCGGCAAAATGAGTTAATATAGCATCAAAATCAGTTTATAAACATTTTATTTTTAACCCTATATAAAAAGGTAAACACAACACAGAATTTTCAAACACGAATCTTCACAAAAACATGTTCAGATGGGGGTCCGAGGCCAAAATACACATCAATTTGGGGGTCCTTGACATGAAATGTTTGAGGACAACTAGCTCGAGGGAGTGAGGAGGGACAGCGTCCGTCCGACCTTCCGTCCGTCCATCCACCTTCCCAGAGGATGCGAGGGGTTAATTCAGCAGAATTTGGTGCTTGTCATAATGTGTTAACACATCATAAGTGGCAGGGGGGGCTGTCAACAAATTATGTAAACATCCATTGAAATCCAGCGCTGAGCGCATAGCAGCCGCGGCGCACCATATGTTGCTCATGGAGACGGACGAGATGCCACTACTCGGCACAAAGGCACAGCCCACAGACTGAAGGCTCTCTGCTGTCATCATCCCACTGCCTCTCGGTGAAGCAGCCAGCGGCGGGGAAAGTGATTATTATTATTATTTTTTACTTAAGTCAAAGTATCAATACTGCTATGCAGAAACGTACAATTTAGTAAAATGTCCGGAATTCAAAATTTACTTGAGTACCAAAGTACCAAAAGTAAAAGTACTCATTGTGTAGAATGTCCCATTCGACAAAATGTATATAAAACTCTTTTGAAAATATCCGTTTATACAAGAATAAACGGATAATAAACTAACACAAAAATACATACTGTATATAGTCCTGAAGAGGTAGTATGTTTTGTAATAATGAGAAGAATCTACAAAGTAACTAGTAACTAAGTTCCCAAATAATGGAGTAAAAGTACAATATTTGCCACTCAGATCATAGTGGAGTAGAAGTAAAAGTATTGGAAATGGGAAATACTCAAGTAAAGTACAGTACTCAGTAAATGTACTTAGTTACTTTCCACCACTGGAAGCATCAGCGACACATCTTGTCTCCAGTGGAAGCCGGCCGTGTAGGAGTTTGGACCACCCACCTGTACAGCCATCATTCATTAGCCTCCTCTCTGACTGCTCAGTGCTCATGTCGGCTGCCTGCCGCCACCATCCACTTGTACAGCAACTATTGGCTGCTTTACAGTAACACTGCTGCGCTGTACATGTCTATGGATTCAGAAGGGCTTGTTCCATATAGCCGGTGTTGAATGTTCAAAGTTCTGATCTGTGATGTAGCGGGAAATGTGCCTGTGATACTGTTTTTGGCATTACAAAAGTGGCATCGCTATATGCTCTTTAGACGGGAACGGACTGTGTTCCCTTTCCCTGTTAGATTCAAACGCTATTTAAATAACCACGTGCATGGTTTACACAGAATATCTTAACCACATGAACCGCGTCTATTCCGGGGCGGTGAGAATAGCGGATCTACAAGCTCACACCGCGGCTGTGAGCTTGTAGGTCGGTGTAGAGGGGGAAAACAGGAGCATATACCTACAGCAGTCTAGAGCCCTGAGACAAATTACCTGGGTTAAATCACTACTGTATATAGGGTTGAAATGGTTAAAGAGGAACCATCAGACACAACATTGTGGAAGTTTAGATTCAACTAAAGCGTCAACACATATTACATATTAGTTATCAAACCTACCCTTGTTTAAAATTGACTCCCAAATCCACTGTCAGTGTAGTCTACAATTTCAATAATTCCACAGTACAAGTGAATGTGAAGCATTTACTTACATTGTGACAGTCCATGGCTTACTAACAGAGATGACTTCAGTCTTCAGAGGAGCTGGTAAAAATGCCTTGTGCCTCAATTTCTAACTTGGACCAAGAAGGCTCTATCTCTCTTGCAATTCTCAAGTTCAATAATAGAAGTCTTGCTTCGGCTCCTACTAACAATCACTGTACGCTCACTAACACCCGCGCACAGGGTAGAGAGGGAGAGGGAGGGAGGGAGAGAGAGAGAGAGAGAGAGAGAGAGAGAGAGAGAGAGAGAGAGAGAGAGGGAGGAGAGAGAGAGAGTGAGTGAGATCTCCTGCAAACCGTGACAAAATGTGTTATATTTTATAAATATAATTTATACCACTTAAATCCTATATACTTTGACTGGAGCCCCCCAAGGGTCTGTCCATTTCCGCCTTCTTTCCCTCCACTCTCATACACCAAATCTCTTTGGTGATCTACAAGCTCACAATACGTTGCGTTGCGACACGTGGTAAACTAGTAGATCTGCTATTTGTCCCCTTGCTTACTCCCTTGGGGACATGGTACATCTTTGCACCAGAATCGGGATGCTAGGGCTCATGTGGTTCAACCCAAATAGGACTGGGCAATCAATATAAAATCAATATCACCGTTAATTCAAACCTTGCCTATATTTACAATAAGAATGATTATAAAAAAGTGAAAATAGCAGATCTCGAGCTTGTATTGGCTATTTTCACTATGTTTGTACGCCACTATATTGTACAAGGAAGTGTACTACGTACAGGGTTAAGTGGCTAATCAGACTAATCGATTTAGTCCATTAAAAATAAATAAATGCATTCAAATCTTTTTGTGTCGATTCATTGATAAGAAAATAATATATAAAAAAAAACGTGCTTCTCGATTAGTAAATATCGGTTTAGATATATTATGGGTTAACTGCCCAGCCGTAACTTGTCATCATTTACAGTTGCCAAAGGAGAACAGGGCAGCCACTTCCTGAGTGCCACGCGGGCCAACAACACTGAACTGTTTTCTTTCTGTGGCAGATTATTAATAAGGAGCGATATTTTACTTTACAAATCTTGCCTTTCCTGTAAAGAGAGAAAACGAGCGAACAGTGCAAATATCTTTGGAGTGTTCTACGCAACGACGTGTTAATAAATTGATTATAGCGGGAGAGCGTGCTTACAGCCCTCTGCTCTCCATCATCCCTCTCTGTGATCCCAGCTGGTACGGGCGCCCACGCACCTCCTTCTGCCCGCCTTGGAGACAACATGGAGATAAACGGAGAAACGAATCCATTTGTCTGAGTTGAGCCGTGATTTATGCTTCGTCGTACGCCCGAAAAACATCCGATCTACAAGCTTGCTATGCTCGCATCCTCGCCGTGCTGTGAGGGTTGTAAGATAAATTGAATTGTGCATTACATATCTGTTACCAACACTCCCCCCCCCCCTACAACAATATGTTAGAGCTGTCACCTTAAAAAAGCTTTGGGTCCTGCCTGGTTGCACTAAGTTGACTACTGGTATCAATCAAAGCCCTTTCTGTCATATTAATTGCTGGGCGCACACTACACAATAAGCCGACGCTGCAATCAGTCACTATATAGTTAGCCTGTAAGCCTAATTATTAGTGTGTATAAACATAATTATTCATCGAGCCCCCTATACTAGGATGAAGTATACGGGATAATGCATACTATTTGTACTATTTGCCAAAAGAACGCAGGTTGTTGAGGGTTCTCGTCAACTCTGAAGGTACACGTGCACGGACTAATATAGTAAGAGAGTGACTAGCGTTGACTCCCATTGTAACAATGGAATGCGGAAGTGCTCATTCTAACTCAATGGGATAGTTCCAATGTTTGGAACTATAGCCATAGCCTATAGGCACCCGCTTTGCTGCGAGATCAAAGCGTGTCGCTACTCTCCTACTCTACACTCTGCACGTGCATACATACAGTAAGGGGCAGGAAACTGAGTGAAGAGGATATCTGCAGCTAGGTCACTGTTAGAGCACATACCTGTATACAGTAAGGGGCAGGAAACTGAGTGAAGAGGATATCTGCAGCTAGGTCACTGTTAGAGCACATGGCCTACATAATACGGTTGCTGTCGGGCCGAAACCTTGTATATCTCCATGTTTTTTGTGTTTGTTTTTTCGTAAATGAATCCCCAACTTGCTCATACTAAAGCATCACACAAAAGTGTCAACGGTAGCAGGTCTGCAACTAAGCTCGAAACTTCTCAGCTTGTCGATCTGCAGCTTTTGCTATCTTTGAATTTGAATCCTGAAAATAACAGTATGTATGTGTTGGAAAGAAGAAATGTGCTTTAGGTTTAGCAACGTGGTTAATTCTGCCTCTCAGCAACATAATTATTATTAATTCATTATTTGACACAGATGGAAATGACATAAAGTAGGGTGTACTGTAGGGCAGTGGATCTATCAAATTGATATCCGGGGACCCCCAAGGATTATTATTATTATTACCAGTAAGACGCCTTAATATAGGCGACGGGCGACCGCAGGGCTGAGACACTCTACCGGAATAATGTCACTTCATTATGTCAGCACTGTCATAGAAGTTTCATTTTAAATTGTCTCATATAAGCATTGTGGTCCAAAAATAAATAATCTGTCTCAGTGATATTGTGAGGGAGTTGTCTCTGTGTCTGTAAATAAACTGTCTCACAAATTTGTAATAATTCGACGGCAGTAACATTAGCGTTTTCTCTCAGTCAGTTGATTCTTTATATCCATATGAGTCAAACCACCGTGATCATGGGAAGTGGATGGGAAAGTCCCTGAAAGTAAAAATGACAAAAGCGATCTTTATAATCTTAATACTTAGGCACAAACCAAATATTTTATGAGAACAATATTGATGTAACTATAGAGATTCGACGAGTTAGCTATATTTTATATACAGAGATTTAGAAGGAATAAGCTAAATCGTGATTCGACATTTCCTGGTGTAATGTGCTCCGCTGTTTCTCCGGATTTTCTGGAGTGGGCGGTGCGGCGTGTGTGTGTGTGTGTGTGTGTAGTTGCGCCCGTGTCGCCCGTGTGTTGTGTATGTGCAGCATTACATGAATAGCGTGATGCGACGGGCTTGAGCGTTAGCGTTACAGCACGTTTTCATAGTAAGTGCGACCTGCAATTATTATTATTATACAAGCTTATACCACTGGAGTAAGGTCTAGTTGTGTCTGGTGGTCATTAGAAGACAACATTGCTAAAGGTAGAACACAGTAGCCTGGTTAATAAACCAGACCGAATCAGCCGTTGGCAAAAAAAAGTTGCCTACCAGCGGATTTCGGTCTGGCGAGGCTCAGTAGCACGCCTCTTTCCTACAATCGAGAACAGGTCGGACCAATCGGGACACGGTATGCAATATGGGCGGGCTTTGGTACAGTGACGTTCAATGCTTGAGACTTTTGACTGACAGTAGCTCTGACCAATTGCGTCAAAGAGAAAATGTTTGAACCCGCCCCCCGGGAAATGAAATCCAAGTGGAGCCAGCCCAGACTGATATACCGCGACAGTGTTGTGTGATATTAGTCTGGCTTATTAGCCAGGCTAAGAACACAGATGCACACGGTGCCTAGCAACCATCAGCATTAGCAGCTCCCCTTAATTCTGTGATGACACGGAGAGAGTAGGACAGTGAGGAGTTGCCATGGTAACGTTCTTAATACACCCCCCCCCTTGCATTTTGGAGCCATGTTAGTCCAGACGAATCAAACCAGCTTTAACGGAGCAGTGGGGGGGGGACGGGGGACTGATCTTCTAGGCCTAATTCACAAGATAAATGGTTCAACTGGGCCATTACGGTGATAGATAACCACACCCAGCTGCAAACTGTGGATTCTATGGTGGATCTCAAGAGAAGAGTAAAATAAGAGTTAAAAAAAACGCAGCCGGGTTCCATTGATTATAGTGAATAGCGTACCGTTGCAGAGCCAATTCCGGCCCCAATAGGAGGCCCAAATAGGAGGCCCCAATAGGAGGCCTCACGGGGATAGTTTTATGACCTGGGAGTGGGAGCAAGCCCCCAGAACGGCTGGGCAACGTTGAAGCCATCAACGGTAGTGGTCAAAACTGGTACTGCAGGCGGGCGGCATACAAGAGAGTGCGTCGCTGGGCCCAGGTTAAATTCATGAATGAATTTGGGCTTGACGAAGAGCGTGAGGGGTACTACCCGGAAGACTTTGTCAGTCTTTCGGGTCCTTAAAAACGCCACTGAGCAACATCCATTGAAATGAATAGCAGGGGCCGGGACAGGGCTGTCACTCCTGTGCGCGCGCACACGCACACACACACACACACACACACACACACACACACACACACACACACACACACACACACACACACACACACACACACACACACACACACACACACACACACACACACACACACACACACACGAAAATGTGTGAGTTGAAGGTCTTTCAAAACCTTGTTATTTCACAACAAAACACTCACATCTTTCCTCATATCATCATTTCAATCAATAAAAGCAAGGAGTCATTGGTGACCGTACGTGGCAGCATTGCCCAACAACCAGAATACATTTCTGCTCTTGAGCGATATCATGAACCTCTCAGGTCATCTAAGGACCTGAGAAAACACGAATACCACTTCTTTCACAATAACGGTTGCTGCATGGACAAACTGATTGCAGACGATCTTCATTTCAATCAATAAAAGCGAGGAATCATGGTGACAGTGGCAGCATTGCCCAATGGCCCTCGCCCACGAGATCAAAAATATTGTTTGTTCATACGCTTCTCACCGAGTGCTCATTTGGCTCTTTTTGACTACCCATAACTTTTCAGAACCTGTGAAGTTCTGTGATATTTAATTCCTCAAGTTTCCATTATAAGACAGTAGGGCTGTCAGAACCAATTTCATGATTTGAATGAAGTGCTTTTTTTTAAACCATTGAGTTAATGCTTGCTCAGGGGATACATTTAATCTTGACCATCAGGTCAAATTCATGTCAGATCCTGTGTCTATAGGTAAGACATGACCTTTGACACGATCTAAATGTCTCAATAGAAGAGCAGGGAGACCAAATACAACCACCCCAATTGTATATGTTATATTGTACTATTAAAATACTCTACCATACAGATTGTATACGTTATATTGTATTAGTGTATATTGTATGTGTGTATATTGCACAATCTATGTAAAGCACCGCTTGGATAAAGGCGCTATATAAATGCACCATTTACCATTTTATGAGCATATTCTACCATACATATTGTATTAAGTTATATTGTATGCACTCTACCATACAAATTGGATAAGTATATTGGATTAACATACTCTACCATACAAATTGGATAAGTATATTGGATTAACATACTCTACCATACAAATTGGATAAGTATATTGGATTAACATACTCTACCATACAGATTGTATAAATTATATTGTATTAGCATACTCTACCATACAGATTGTATACATTATATTGTATTAGCATACTCTACCATACAGATTGTAAATGTTATATTTTATTAGCATACTCTACAGATTGTATAAATATATGGGTGGGGCACTTCCAAAATGTGTAACAATGTAGACGCAATGTCCAGTATTCTGGTAGATTTTGGGAGTGTGATACTTTTATCAGGCTTTATTAACATAGGATCCATTAAAAAGGACGTTTGACACATGGGTTGACCATGCAAAAAGGGTGAAATCTGGCACAAGAGTCAGGAGGAGATATGATCAAATAAAAAGGAGTCTCCTGCAAAATATGATCGTTATCAAAACGGTTGTGAAATACAACACAGTATAGCTGTTGTGAAATGCCGTACATACAACAACAACACACCACAAGTAAACAAGTCCAATGCCGAACATATAAAACGCTGGTCTGGTCCAGAAGAACACACACACCGATCTCTCAACCTTCAGACAGACTCTTCAGCTTCCTCTAGAGATTACACAACCCCTGTCACAGCTGGCCTTTCAAGTCACTTTCTAATAGACGCTGTCCGTTGGAAAGGTACGAAATAAATGTGTTATGATGACATTATCTTTTACTACTTAATGCTACAGATAAAATACGCCTTGTCCAGCCTGCCTGTTAGGCTTGGTATTTGGAAACATATTACTCCGACAATAAAAGCACTATTTTACTTATTACTACCGGGGAGCAATAACTGTAATTTGTTTCATTACTCAATGCATAATTTTGTAGTATAATAATAATATAATGCCACATTTGCTGTTTGTATCTTTGATCCCATTCTGTGTACAACTTTAGAGCAAACCGTTGACCTAACAATATGTCTCACGGTCGGGTTTTTCCACCACCGACCGAGAGAACAACTGCCGCCTGCCTGGGAGCGTGCACGCACGCACACACGCACGCACGCACGCACGCACGCACACACGCGCACACACACATGCACTACAGTGTCCATCCTATTCCTAATGTATATGTTGTTCTTGTTGTTGGTTCTTGGTTTCAGGATGAGGCTGATTTGCTCAGTGTTTCTGGTGCTGCTGCTGTTGGGGATTCAGAAACCCGAGCCAGTGGACGGTTTCTTCGGTCTATTCGCCCGCTTCATTCCCCACATCTTTAGGGGTAGGTAAACAATATACCATTCCTGGACCGCTCTTTTTTGTCTGTCTCAAAACAAATCACTTCGCTAAAAATCGCCAAAAAAGATTTGCTGACCCAAAAGATACATTTTAGTGTTTCCCTGGAACCCAAACCCTTGTGATCTGTCATTAAAAAGGCGTAATTTCATTATCTACTCAGGCTTTTGTGAACAACCCAGACAGTTGTTAAGTTGCTTCATTCAGTATTTAGATATTTGATATTCATTTTACCTGCCCCGCCCCCTTCCTATACAAACCCATTGTATCTTCAAACTCCATTTTAACCATAGATAGATTAATGAAAAACACCCGTCCTTGGTTCTGGTGACTCATCGTGCCCTCCTAATACACACAAAAAAATAGATAAAAAAGATCCATCAAAAATATTGAAAGTGAAATATCCCTTTAAGTGGCTACCTCACACCTGGCCACTGAAGTGCATTTTCAGATCAAGTTTATCAATCGATTGTATTCCATAGTTCCGATTTAATGGTATAACAATGAAAACTAAAAATTATAAATAAATAAATAATCATTACAATCGTATAGCGTTTTGGGGGCCCACGCAATATCCTCATGGATATTGGGCCGCCAAATATTATTATTATTAATAACATTATGGGCAAATATGATGTTCATCTCTTTTCTGCAGGCATTGGAAAAGGTGTGCGCCATCTGCACAACCACATCCAGAGCAGGTAAATAATTCCTATTTGCTGCATAATGTCTCATCTATCTGCACAAAGGAATTTTTGCTTCTTTTTCGCTATTTTGCAACTTTTAGCCATGCACCTTATTGTGTAGTAGTGGTGGAAAAAGTAGGCCTACTTACAATCTGTAAGTAAAAGTATCAATATTGCAATGTACAAATACTCTGTTACAAGTAAGTAAAAGCTAAACCTTTCTTTGATTTTTTTACAAGCTCTCTGTTTTCAGCAAAGGCAAATTATTGAGGGTTTAAATTGTTAAATGTCTGAAAATACACATTCATTGGAATAATAAAATGTATTGCATCGTGGCTACAAGCAGTACTGTGGCCTCCTTTCTTTTCAACTGAAAATACACACTAGCATGAATCCAATACTTTCATTGGCACAACACTGAGAATAGTGCTGTCAAACAGGTCTTGAAGCTATCTAGACAATCTACGAAAAGGTTTAATCTGAAACACAGTTTTATACAATATGTAGTGCCGGGGGTCCCTGCTTTATCGCTCTCTCTAATGTCCGTCTGTACAATATGTAGGGACAAGGGTCCTTGGGCTGAAAAACGTTGAGCTAGACAGTAGCAGGCCTCCCAGTGATTACATTGTTGTTTTAGATTTGAGTTTATAATTATTGTATTTTTGCTATACAGTAGTTTTGCCTTGGGCCTCCTATTAACATCAATTAATTCAATATCGGATGAGGAAATTTGTTTTGACAATTTACAATTTATGCATTTAGCAGACGCTCTTAATCTGGAGTGATTTACAGTTAACAAGGTAAACCCAAGATAATGCATCAATGCATAGAGATAGTAATCTAGGATCACATGCATACCAAGAACCTATCCTCAACCTTTAAGCATGGTGCTGTGTGTGGAGTGTTCATCTGACTATAGCATTGAATCAGATTCATGATTCCTGTTCTGTTCTTTGTCTATATAGAAGTGTCTATTTGTACGTCTCTAAATGTTTTGATGAATTGAACATGGTGGACCCTGTTGTAAACAAGTGTAATGCTTAATTGGGTCGTCCACTCACAGTTAACAGCCTTTTTATTGAGTTTGTGCTTGAAATGTACTGTAATTCTGCAAACTGTTAATACATTTTTCAATCAATCAATCAATCAATCAATGAGCCTGACCGCCCGGCAGTGGAGGAAAGTACATTTTCAATACTTTTACTTCTACTCCACTACATCGACTCAGAGGCAAATGTTGTACTTTTTCCTCTACTACATTTATTTGAAAACTTTGGTTATTAGTCATTTTGTAGATTTTGATTATTATTACAAAAATACATTATCAGTGGTGTAATACATATTACACCACTGATTTTCACCGGTATACACCATGACCATTTAGGCCTACACCTGTGATGTGACAATAAAGCTGATTAAAACTAACACATAATGTAGGCTACAGGACCCTATTTTGTGTGTCTTAAGTATACCAGGTCTTATGACTTAACTTAAGATCTGGAGGCGTGGCCAATGCTGTTTAGCTATTTTGAGTGGCCAAACAGCATTGGCCACACCTCCAGCTCTTAAGGTCATAAGACCTGGTTCATAACACAAGCAAAATAAGGCCCTCACAATTAATTCGTAGTGTTATACTGTACGAATGAAGTCCAATGACTTTGTTTATTTGATTCTTATAGGCGTCGCAATCGCAGGTATAGGCAATCGAGACGGGGAAAGTGATTGATGGCTCCATTTCAACGAGGCTACCACGACAGGAAGGCACAGCCTCCAGTTCCTGTCAAACCTCCTCTCACTTCCTGCTTGCATGGTCCTGTGCCAAAGTTAACCACATGGACCCTAGCATCTCCAATCTGTTCGTTTATTATGACAAATAGGGGCGCTACGGTTCGTGTGGTTAAATGATGCTTCTATTGGAGTGTATGCACTTCTCTTAGCTTGATTCTTTGTACTGTCCTGGTGAATAAATATGCATTCTGAAAAGTCTAAGTTCTGGTGTGTCTCTTTCTAAGGGAAGTGGATATTTCATTGTTATGATGAAAATCAATTGATACAGTATGTATGACCCAACCTAGGGGTCACCAGGTTACGACCTACTGTAAGATGGAGATAGCAAGACATGCCATCTCCGGTTTACTTCCCGTATCTGTGTGAAGTGGGTGGACAGCTTTTTAGGCGATGGGAAGCAGGTTGGAGTCAGAGTCTTATTCATTCCAATGGGAGAGTGAACGTGAACACAGCTTCTGAACCATTCTTTATCTCCATGGTCACTGAACTAAATATTGGATGCAATCACAAGTCACACAATATTCCCAATATTTTCATATTTCTTGTGACCACCACGCTCTGACTTATGGTGCGTTACCCGTTCAAATCATATACTGGAAATAAAGGTAATGGGTCGCACACATCAAGACTGCATTTTAGTTTTTAGTTTTTATTCTTGCATGATGGATTGGAGACAAACGTTTCGGCTATCAGCCTCAGTGTGGAGAGTTTCTGGAAACTGAAACTCTCCACACTGACGAAGCTGTTGCGTCTGTATATATTTTTGGTATGTTCCTGTGCGTGACATTCAGAGATAACAGCACACTGTAGGCCATGTACACAGCAGGTCATCTAGATGATGCTTGATTATTTTTGGGGGACTTCTCAATCATTTTGTCTCTGGAGGTTGTAGTCCGAGAAGAACGGAGAGGTGTGCTGTTGATCATAATTGTCCTTGAAAGGTTTATTTTTATAATCTTTTATAGGCTGCCTGAGCTGAGAATGGGAGCAGGAACACAGGCTGCAGTCTAGCAGAGGACACTCTGTGCTGTCTGGAACGGTATAGGAACATCTAGCCTGTTGTTGGTGGTTGTGCAAACATGAATGTGAAAGTAGACCTCCATTAATCCCATGATAAATTCTGTTTCTGTTGAATGGGAGTGCATATACACACGCATGTATGGCTGCACACATGTATGCCAGTGCCTGCACACACACGTATGCCTGCACACACGCACGTATGCCTGCACACACACCTTGGGTTGTGGTTTCGAATCTACCGTTGTGCAACACACACACACACACACACACACACACACACACACACACACACACACACACACACACACACACACACACACACACACACACACACACACACACACACACACACACACACACACACACACACACACACACACACACACACACACACACACACCCCTTGTGTTGTGGTTTCGAATCTACCGTTGTGCATCTGGTTTTGTCGAGTGTCTACAGTACGAACACTATAAACCCGTATTCGGGGGAGGGAAGCCGGGCGGGGAGGATGATAATTGTCACTGTACATATTTCCTACGGGCTGGGGTGGCACCTGTCATCAGGGAGTTTCTGGCAGGAAGGGTAGGGCGAAGGCTCTACGTCCTCCCGGTGGGAGCTCCTCACTGGTAGGTGAGTCATTAGGAAACTAATCTCTCAGGAACAGATTCCGAGCTGCGCTACTGAATCTGTCGGCAGGGGCATTCAGAACGTGTGTGTACATCGGGTATGAGTGGAATGAAAACATAAGCGCCCCACCAGCGCTTCTAGAAATACTTTGAAAAAGTATAAAAATATATACCCAAAGTAAAAGTAGGCCTACTTAAAATGCAGAAGGTCCCATTGCACAAGTTTTCAGTTGTATAAATATCTTTTGAATATAGCAGATCTAGAAGCTCACAACATGTTGCATTGTGAGCTTGTAGATTGTCTATTTTCAAAAAGCCAAAGTATAATATATAGGGCTTAGGTGATTAAAAAAGCAAAATGTATGTATGTATGTATGTATGTTTTATAATAATAATCAAAACCTACAAAGTAACTAGTAAATAATGTTTTCAAATACTTAGTAGTGGAGTAAAAGTTACATTATTTGCCTCTGAGATGTAGTGGAGTAGAAGTAAAATTACTGAATACTGAAAAGTGGAAATACTCCAATAAAGTAAGAAAAAAGACCTCAACAGTATACAGTTAACGCTATTGAGTACATGTACTTAGTTACTTCAGCATCCTTTTGGCTGCAGAGGGGTAGCTGCTGACCATTAAACTCAGAATCATCCGACAGAAAACAGTGACTTTCAGTCAGTGACTATAGGGCACAGTTTCATTTCAAAACTGCAGTAGCTGATATTAGGGCCAGTGCAGAATAATTGACCTGACACTGATATCATAGACATAGAGTATGATATGTCTCTGTTGTTCATAGTATTCACAGTCATTGAGCAGAATAAACGGAGCACCTACCTTGTCATCACTGATGCACTGTGAGTCTACGCCTACGGTGCCTTTCTCAGACGCAACTGGCCGGTGGCTGTCTGGGCTGTCATCATCTGCTTGCTCTGCTGTCTGAGTGGGGATGATTCTGCCTTCCTTCTCCTCGCCCACTGAGTCAACCTTTCCTCGACCCTCAGAATCAATAGTCCCTCCTGCCAGGTTCTCCTGTTCATCTGAGACCTGTTGCTCATGTGCTCTTTCATCTGTTTCGTCTGCTCCGTTCAGTGGCTGTAGCTCTACAGGTGTTATTGTCCCTCTCTCTTCACCATCCTCTGGTAGGGTTTCCGTGGTGTTGGCCTCTACAGTTTCATTCTCCTTTTCTCCTTCTCGCTCAGAATGATTTGATGGGGCTATTTGTAATAAATTCAATTCCGTACTATCGTCACCGCCTGGGTTAGTTAATTTCTCAGCACTCTCACCAACACTTGTTGGTGTCGAGGTGTCCTGTATGCCTTCTTCTCCCACATCTGTCTCATTGGGGTCTATAATTTGAGGATCTTGTGTCTCCTGCTTCATTTCCTCCAATTTAAAATCCTCATCATGTTCTTCTTTTATTTCATCTGCTTCCTTGTTACCGCCGACTGGGTTATCATGGGTATCATCCACTACTTTGTGTTCCTCCTCTGTCTCAGTAGTGACTTGACTTGATGGGATGATGTCGATCAGATCTGCTTTCTTCTCTGAATGATCGCTGTCAGAATCACTTTGATCATTCAGATCTGCTTTCTTCTCCGAATGATCGCTGTCAGAGTCACTTTGATCATTCAGATCTGCTTTCTTCTCCGAATGATCGCTGTCAGAGTCACTTTGATCAATCTTCTCCAGAGCTATATCCGCACATTGGTCTGTTGTTTCCCCTGCTTCGGCTGCAACTTCCATCTCCGCTGTGTCCATTTTGGTGATGGCTTCTTTCTGATC
The DNA here is from genome assembly GCF_951216825.1 of Electrona antarctica. Taxonomy (NCBI): domain Eukaryota; kingdom Metazoa; phylum Chordata; class Actinopteri; order Myctophiformes; family Myctophidae; genus Electrona; species Electrona antarctica. The sequence continues at coordinate 13,274,565 of NC_136792.1, read as the reverse complement.
CTGTGTATCATGTGCCCTTGCCTCAATGAGCTCCTCTGACGTTCCTTGTGTTAGCACGTCTAAAAGTTTAGTATGCGACACTTCAGATACACATTCTTCATTTGTCTGTTTCTCCTGAATCTCAGGCACATCCTCAAAGCTAATCTCAACAAAGGCTTCCTCCTTTGGTTCATCTTCAGTATCAGGAACACCTTCAAACACGTCGCCATCAACGGGTGAAACTTCTTGTGTTTCTCCAGAACCAGGTTTGGCGTCTTCCTCCACCAGGCTTTCCTCTGCCAAATCTTCCACTTTGTGAAGACTTGTTTCAAGGGGTTCAGTTTGGGACGGTGATGAATGTTCACTAATTTCATCCATCTTTTCCGTTGATGTTTCCTGTTCACTGCTGTGCACGTTACTGGGGTCATCATTAACAATATCACCTGACAGTGTTTTTTCTGCCTTGCCAAGAAGCTCCTGAGCACGCCTGAGGACCTCTTCATCTTCACTCTCATCTGCACTCTTCTCCATGGAGCTTCCCAGTGTTTTTTCTGCCTTGCCAAGAAGCTCCTGAGCATGCCTGAGGACCTCTTCATCTGCACTCTCATCTGCACTCTTCTCCATGGAGCTTCTCATCTCCTGACTTTCAACATGGGTTTCGTTCTTTTCAAATATCTCTTCCCTTCTGTCTTCTGTCATTCCTAGCTCTGCAGCACACACATCGACATCCGCTAGCTCAGAATATGAGACCTCTTCCTCCGTGCTGTCGAGTTCACTAGTTTGCTTGTCTTTCACAGTGTCTCCCATCAACTCACTTTCAACAAAGATATCCTTCTTTTGTCCTCGCTCTTCTACGTCTACATTTACGCTGCTGAACGATGATGACTCAATGTGACGCTTCTCGTCGTCTCCTGCATTTTTGCTGTCACTTTCATCGGCCGCCCTGTCAACCTGATCAGATACAGTGATTGTCTGGACGTTCTGCTCTTCTGACACGGTCATTTCGTCTGCGCTTACGTCAGTGTCTGTCAGCCTGTTGTCTGATTCAACTTGTGAGTGATCCATCTCGGTTGACACAATATCTTTCTCTGTGACGTTGTCGTCCTCTTTATCGTCACTCGTCTGGACATGTTCCGAGGTGGTAGGTTTTGAAGTGGAGGGATATGAGACATCGTCTTCAGTATGACATGCAGATGACATTTCTCTGAAAATGATGCATGAGATAAATAAAGTTGAAGGGGGAAATATGAGTGGGGAAAAACTTTTATTTTATTATAAGGCCTCATTTTATGTCACAGTGGTTCTCAAAGTGGGGTCCATGGATTGAAGGGGTTCTAGCGGGTCCCCAGCTAAAATGATTGACAGTTAGGAACCAAATGGACCTGTAAATGGACTCATTTGTATACTCTCAGAGTTATGGAGGTCTGTAGCCTAATGTATAGAAAATAGCTGATCAACAAACGCACAGCAAAAGATAACACACAAATGAGACTCACTCAGAGGTTGTTGTCTTCTCTGTTGCAGGTTCTTTTACTGCACTGACCTGTTTGAATTAAAAGCCACAGGATACTGTAGTGAGCACATTGACAGCATTTTTAGGTAGCAAGCGTTATCTAAATTAAAACACAATCACTGTATGATTAATCTGATGAGTTTCATAAAATAATTGAAATAAAACAAGATTAGGCTACTTTTGGTGATGTACGACCAGACTTGAATGCATGGTTGTTGTAGAATCTGTCTTCAAGTTTGGCAGCCCACTCAGCATAGTCCATGCCACTCTCTGTAAACAAATAGAAAGTCAAGCTAAGTCAAGCTATTATTTTTACATTTTTTCCACATTAGTTAAAATAGCACATCTCACAACTTGTATAGATTGGCTATTTACAGTAGGCTATTCATTGTATTTCACAGAAGCAAGGTAGTTAATCTGGCAACATTTTGCATGTGCATACACATCCATAAAATAAATAATGTGTGTTATTTAATATGGCAACACTTTGCATGTGCATAGACCATATACCACTGGTTTATATAACCTAAACCAGTGGTTCTCAAACGTTTTCATTTCAAGGACCCTCAGTTTGTTATTATGCATCGCCAACCCACCATAAATCTGACAGTACACACTGGCAGAGTTGTATGGGTCCATTTGATTCCTAACTATTTAACCGGGGAACACTGGAACCTTCAAGGACGCCTGGGGGTCCCCGGACCCAACATTGAGAACCACCAATATAAACTAATGTCAGTGGTTCTCAAAGTGTAGTCTGGGGACCCGGCCTAAGGGTCCTTGTAGGGATTCCAAGGGGTCCCCAACAAAATATGATAATCATCAGCATCACAATCATTTTTAAACAATTTATCCATATACGTTGGCTATTCAAAATTAGCAGATCTTCAGCTCACAGTGATTCACTTTGTGCCATGCTGTAAGCTTCATGCACATCTGCTTTTTTTTTTTTTTTTTTTACATTTTGAGTTTTGATTTTTCTCTTTTTGCACAAATCATCTCTTCTGGGTCACAAAACATTTTCAGTCCACGGCTGTGCCCGTGTGCCGGCCAAATAGCATATCAATCTGGGGGTCCTTGACATGAAAAAGTGCGTGAAAAACTGACTGCGGCATGTTACCTTCTCTTTCCTTCAGAAGGCCATCAAAGTGAAGTGCAGCGTAGGCAGGGATGTCTTCTGGCTGGTCTCGTAGGACTTCTCTGGCAAGACCCTCCAGGAGAGCAGCAAACCCACAGGGCACACGCAGACGTGTGTTGGAGAAAGGCACCGCCATCCTCTCTGGGTGCTCAGGGTGCTGATGAACTGCATTAATAATATATAAAAAAGGGTTAAGTTGCAGACTTGCAGTGGTGTAAAGTAAGTAAATGTACTCAGGCGTATAGTGTATTTAAGTAATTTTGAGGTATTTTTTACTTTACTGGAGTATTTTCAATTTGCAGAGGGTCTACTTTACTTCTACTCCACAATACTACTATCTCAGCAGCAGATATTATACTTTTACTAGTCCACAGTCTCCAATACAATAAAAACTTAAGTTACTGTAGATTTAGCTATTTAACAGAATGTCTCATGGAAAATAATATCATATCAGTCATTATAATGAACCATAATCAGAATTAGAATCAACCTTATTGTCACATCACTGCCAGTTATAGGAAGAGTGCAAATGAGGAGAACAAGAATACACATGACGCGTACGGCAAAGTAAAATAGACAGTATCTAAAAAATAATGAGAATATCAGCTAGTTATTTTAGGATACCATAGCCTACCAAGATGTTATTTTGACAAAAGGGCTGCCCACACAAGCACTGATGAACATTAAACTATTGTTCACTCACCATGTACTGGCTACTTGTGTTGATTTGCCTAGATATTCAACAGAGTTCTACTTAAAATTCATTCTTTTGCAGAAATTATAGTCATTTTTGTTAGTAGTCACCATCTAGAGCTGCAAATCATCAATTCCCGTTTCTCATTATGACTTAATAGGGTACACCTTTATTTTCCATGACAATGGCGGAAATGGCAAATGAGTAAACTGAACATTATATGTGCCTCCAAAATGCGTATAGCCTAGGCCTATTCAAACGTATATGACACAGCTTACTTATAAACAGAAACATACCGTGTAGGCCTATTACCACCCATGCACTCACCTTTGAACGTATTTATGTTTGGAAAACGTTCATTTCAAGCCGACAGGTAGCTCTCATCCCGACAGCAACTTGAGTGTTATGTGTGTTGCTACGCAACGGAATACAACGGGAACTGACGAGGCTCAGTCCATTCACCACAAAACCAAAACTATCCCTCGAGACAGACTGTAGTAGACTCACAAAGAGGGCGCTGTTTTTCCTTTGTTTTGTCAATGAATGGCTCCCCAGTTTGCAACAAAACACTAACAGACACGGGCAATGTGACATTGCCAATGTCAAACTATTTTCTTTATTGGAAAGAATAATCCGAATCCGAAAGGGGCTATGAACCATGTAGAGAAGTTACTCCCAAATTAGCCGCAATTTGCAACGACTCCCCATTCATCCAATTTGCATCTGCGATCTGCTTGTATTAAACAACGTTAAACTCACCAACATTGCAGATGTAGCCTCTCTAAGTGTAGCCTAGGGAAAGCTTGAATTATCCTCTTTCAAACTGCAAAGCGTTTGTTTCATAAAAATCCACCGTAGACATGTTATCAGCTACTTTCTGTCAAGAAATTCCGTGCGGTGAGATCAGTGTGATATTTTTCGAAGTGTTGGAGTTTGGAAGCACTCGTTTGTATTAACGGGTCGCGCTGCTGCATCATCCATTATGTGAAAATTGGAAACAGGTGGTACGCAGGGCTGTTCAGTGACTTCGACGGGCGCTTCCTAACCTCGCGTCAACAGGCATTCCACCTCGGAGGAAAAGGCGCTTCAACTCCAACACTTCGGTTATAATTTGTCACCGCCTGCACAGAATTTCTTTGACAGAAAGTATAGCTCATAACATGTCTACGGTGGAGTTTTATGAAACAAACGCTTTGCAGTTTGAAAGACAATAATTCAAGCTTGGCCAAGTTGGCCTACAGCTTTGGTTGGTCGAGAAGAACTCCCCTGTCAGATTGTCCTCCTGTTCCTGCTGAAGTTATACTGTCTGTGTGGTCATGTCTGTGAGGTGAACGCAACTTGAGGAGAACCGGTGAATTTCAGCATTGGCAAGAGGTGTGTGTCTTAGACCTATTCTAGCCTAGCTCATTATATGTTTAAATTAACATGTAGATAGGCAGCCAGCCAGTAAAAGCCTATCCATTTTTATTTTTTATTTTGCTATTTAAGTTCTTTGCTCTACGCCACTCCCCCGAATAAGGTAGGTGCGGCCATGCCACATGCATTGCTTATTTTGCTACAGCAAAGTTTATTGTCTCCACCAGGCCGAAGGCAGAGAGTACTGTAGCCTATGTTTTGCTGCGTCCATCCAATACCGATGCCAAACTTTGCACACACATTTTCCAGAACGGCCTGTTATAGCGCCACCAGGAGGCCGACTTTTGTAAAACACATTTTTTGATATTACTTACTCTAGATTTTGTCCAAAAATCCTGCAAATCATTACACAGTATCAGTCAGTCATGTGCTCAAGACGGAGTCATGTGCATTGTGCTCTGACTGAGGCTTGTAGTCAGAGGTGATTTTAATAAACATTTAACCTAGCTGGTGTAGGAATTATTAGTGTCACCTTTTCACATTTTGCTGGCGTCCCTGTGGATTTCCAAGCATAATAGAAAACTAATAGCAAAATATCTTTGAAATACATTTTAGCATGCATTACATAATATTTACCATAAGTTGAAGAGAGGACCGGCCGAGAATCCATGGATGAGCTGGAAAGATGAAAGAAACACAGTTTACAATAATACATTCAGTAATATATAATATAGTACATCTAAGTAATTCGTTCCAGAACATTGTCATATTGTTGCTGACTGCAGCCGTATTTAATTTCACTAACTTGCATACAGTATATAAATTATTAACTTACTCTGAAAGGGAAAGAACAGGGTCGCCTGAAATGCACATATTAAAACAACCATGCATATATATGTCTCTTATTATGACCCTGCATGTAAGGTAATGTCTGTTTATTATTCATAATGTACGTGGGCTGTAATCACCTTTAGCGTTCCGCCTCTGTCTGTTTCGGCTCATGCACAAGTAAACAGCCAGCGCTGCCAGAACCATGGCTGCAGAAATAGTAACAGCTGCCAACACTTTGATTCCACTGAACTCCCCTGTTATCATGACAACACAAACATCTATTGAATTCATTATACCGGTATATTGTTTTACTTAAGTAAAAGTAGCAACATCACAGTGTAGAAATACTCCTTTACAAGTATATGTCGTCTTTTCAAAAATGTACTTGAGTATATATATAGTTTTTGGCTGGGGGCCCCCGGAAATGCTTTGGCCATGTTTAGCGACTCCTGCCCCATGACCGTCTTGGATTTGCTGGACTTGGAGAAGCTGGTAATTGAGGAAAAAAAAGGTTCAATGTTTTTGAGGGGCGCTAGCCCCTCCTATATTCAGCTATTAGTGTAGATTTTCATCTTGCACAAACATTACTTTCCAATTGACAATGAATGGTGAATTTACATCATGTTTCTGAGCAAATCCGCTATTTTCGTCCTACACAAACATTAAATTCCCATTGACAATGGATGGAGAATTTAGTCATATGTGTCTGAATTGACATGTTACGTCACGATGATAAGAGTGCCCCTCACTTCACACAGGTGTGATGTTTCACTGATAAAGACAAGAGATACAACCTATGTTTCATTCTGTCTCTCTACCTTTAGGCTGAATATAAACGACACGTTCTATATCTTGTGGGAGTTTAAGGTCTTCTGTTTTCTCTGTGTAAGACGTACACTAGTATATAGTTGTGGTTTAGATCTGCCATGGACACATGTAATGATACTTTGCAAAGGCTGCTCTGGGTGATCAGTCTCGGTTAGGCAGGGTTGTCTCGTTCTTTTCACCAGCAGCCACAGACAATTATATCCAGACGAGCAGTCATAAGTGCAGTTCAACCTGAGTGGACCCTCCACTACTACAGTCATGATTTCCAAACAGGTTGCAAAACATGCTATAAGGATAATGGGTGCATCTTGTGTGTTGTAATCTCAGCACAATTAAAACAGTGTTGTCATCAATAATCTGAATCTACAGGTGAGAATACTTTGAAGTCTTACCTTGAGTCCCACAAAGAAGGAGCAATGTGAAGTGGAGTGAGGCTTAATGCTCCTGATTTCCACTCTTCAATATAAGTAAGTAAATTAAATAATAACTTCAGTATATTCTTTGCCTGTTGTGTTGTGTTTGTAACACCTGCATGTGTACTGTGTCTACGTTCTCTTGCATGTGCCCTCAGGGTAAAAAAACACAGGAAGTGGTGATGATGAGGTTGGTGCTTAGAGTATATATGAATAGAGCGTCGCAGTCCCGCCTCCTACCCTGGACCAGGAAATGAAACCCAATGCATTATTCTCATAGACATTTCTTAAAGTATTTATTTAAAGACGGTTATGCCGCGGACAAAGCCAACTCGAGTCGTGACAACTCATGACAACACAAACAATATTTTGGACCAAACAAATAATTACAAAGAAGACAAACAACAAAAAAAGTGTTGTAACCTGCCGTTTTTTTCTTCTTTCTAATTATTTGTTTGGTCCAAAATATTGTTTGTGTTGTCATGAGTTGTCACGACTCGAGTTGGCTTTGTCCGCGGCGTAACCGTCTTTAAATAAATACTTTAAGAAATGTCTGAGAATAATGCATTGGGTTTAATTTCCTGGTCCAGGGTAGGAGGCGGGACTGCGACGCTCTATAGAGACGGCACCCGGAGGAAACCCTGAGGCGAAATGGACATAGTGGCCGAACTTGGTATTGCAGTGCTGGGCCAAACTCAAGAACGCGCTGGTCCGTTGCCTATCATTGTGCACGTTCATGATGACACGTGAACGCTGTTTCATACGTGAACGCCGCTGTTTCATACGTGAACGCGTGCAATGATAGTCAACGGCCAGCGCGTTCATGAGTTTGGGGCAAATCCATCCCAGAATGCACTCTGTTCCTGAGTGAAATCGCCTCATGCGCTTTTGAGCAACTTAATGCAAGTGGATGGGAGAAGATATCCGATGCCGTCTCTATTCATATATACTCTAAGCCAAGGGTTGGTGATAAGATGGTGGGAGATGAAGAAGAAAAAATGAATTTCCATACATTACACCTGACAGGGTAATCATATGAATCATCAAACATGAAGGAAAAAGAGTTCATTGATACAGAACAGATTCAAATTCTACTTCATTTTTCACGTTTACAGCTGTAAAATAATGGCTGAATGTACTGAATTTGTTGTACTTGCTCCAACATTTATACGGGTAAATAATAGAGAAGGAAAGAAGGAAAACAAAAGCCAGATAACAAGAAGGCACAATATTAAATACACATAAGGGGCATTGGCAATGGCAAGACCACCAGATTTCTGAACAGCGTCCACCTGGCTACCATCAGCCTGTTGAACAAGGCCTGAACAGTGCCTGTCACCAGGCTGGCCTGCCACAAAGCTGGAACATGTTCCTTCCTTTGACAGGCTGTTATACCTTATGTTGGATTATCTCCATTCGTGTGAATTTGGGGACTACTTTCCTTTGTGGATCTATGTAGATTGGCTATTTTCATGACCTAAATGTATAGCCTATAGGGTTGAAGTGGTTACTGTATGTTTTGTCATAATCTAAATCTACAAAGTAAGTCAAATAATTGTAGTGGAGTAAAAGTACAATATTTGCCTTTGAGATGTAGTGGAGTACGGTATATGTAAGTGAAGTAAAAGTACTGAAAATTGGAAATATTCCAGTAAAGAATAAAAATGCATAAACTACTGAAGTACAGTACTAGAGTAAATGTACTTACCTGCTTTCCACCACTGCCGGTGTGCCCGCCCCCTTATCCTGAAACCATCAAATGATCGAGCCTGCGCTAAAATACATTTCACCCACTTATTGTCTCCACCAGGCCGAAGGCATGGGGAGAGAGTATGTTTTGCACTCCGTCCGTGTGTGTGTGTGTGTGTCCGTGTGTCCGTGTGTGTGTCCTTCCGTCCGTCTGTTACCAGCTAATCTCCGGCACCGTTAACCCGGTCGATGCCAAACTTTGCACACACACTCCCTGGATGCCAACGATGAACCTCTGCCCCACATTTTCCAGAACGGCCTGTTATAGCGCCACCAGGAGGCCGCTTTGTGCAAAACAAGTTTTTGGACAGTACACCTACAGATTTTGTCCAAACATCACACAAATTGGTACACAGTCTCTCTAGAGCCATTCAACGAAACATGTCTTTCAGATTTCTCAGACTCCATCCTGATTGGCAAAGATTGGCTTCCAAAGTTCGCAGGAGTGCTCAGTTTCAAACAAAATGCTGCAAATCATGAACACATCATGTGATTTCCGTGAAATTGTGCACGCACATTCCCACTAGGCCGAGGAAGAAATGCCACATGAACATTTTCAACTCAGCCTCATGGTGGCGCTATAACTGGCCGAAAAGTGTTTTTACCTCTAACTGCATGGATCTGTGGATAACTTTGTATGCCAACTCCCTAGAGGCCAAGGAAAAACATTTGCCTGGAATTTTTCACATCTGCTCTTTATAGCGCCACCAGGAGGCCGACATATGTAAAACACATTTTCTAATATTACTCCTTCAGATTTTATCCAAATTTCACGCAAATCAGTACACATGTTCTCCATAGTCATGTGATCAAGACGGGTTTGTTTGATTTATCATAATCCACCCTCATTGGCTACGATTGGCTTCTAAACTTTTCAGGAGTAGCCTGCTTTGTACCCGTTTTGTACAAATCGCCACAACTACTCAACGCAGCGTCCGATTGCGGTGAAACTGTGCATGCATATTCCCACTAGGCTGAGGAAGAAATGCCACTTGACAGTTTTCGAATCAGCCTCATGGTGGCGCTACAACAGGCCAAGCCGCGTCTCACACACACACACACACACACACACACACACACACACACACACACACACACACACACACACACACACACACACACACGTTTATATATTACTCCTACACATTTTGCCAAACATCACACACACTGGTGGAGACCTGTGCCCGGAAGGGCACTTTTTCTAGTTTACACCTGTTAACCTGTGAAAAAGATTCTGAAATCAAATGTGGCACCATGTTAAAATTGTGGGAGTAGAGAAACATTTCCAGCAGATATAAATAACAGCAGAATCATCATGGGCCTATATCGTTGGGTGGAAACATTGCATGTCCAAAACCGTTTGTCCATTTCTTTTGTTAATTATTTTCATTATCATTTTTAAAATATTTTTTTTTAAGTGAGCTATTTTCACTACTTTAGTACGACACTTTTGTATATGATGAAGTAGTAAGGCATTCATTTACGAAGAAAAGTTGAAACATGGAGATACAAGGATTCTGTCCGACAGCGATGCTATGCCAGTGGAAAGACATCACTTAGCAGCACATGTAGGTACATACATAAATCATCCCAGTGCAGCAGCAGCAGCATGGATAGTGTAAGCCTTGCCACAACATATTAAAAAAAAAAGCATATTTAATAGCATGTCACATAATTACATTCCTTTTTCCCCCTCAAAGAATCCAATGTTTTAAGGTAATGATTCACCAGGATCCTGGATGGCTTGATTCTAGGCTTAAATGAACTGATATAAATATATGGAAATCTCTATGAGAAAAATGAATGGGGTCTGGAACGATGGAACTAGAAAACGGCCTCCATTGCTATGCCATAGAGGCCTAGAACAACACTATGCAATAGTATACACTATACACCAGTAAGACGCCCTGAGGGCGAGAAGCGACCTCGCCCTTCGTGCACGCATCCGCCTGGGTGACGGCAGACTGCTGGGCGAGCGCTTTGGCATGGTGGGTCAGATCAACATGAATTCTGTACTGGCCATATATGGAGCGTGTCTTGAGTGTACACTGTACAGGGTTTGATGGATATGGAGATCTAACAGTACGTTTTAACAGCGGGCGAGCATCGGCAGACACATCGCCCAATCGCCCGTCATCGCCCAAAAAGATGAATTATTTTTATCTTTTCGGGCGATGTTGCCTGTTAAAACGTACTGTAAAAGTGGGAGCGGGGGCAGTGTCTTGAGGGTTTGATGAGGGCCCAGGTAGGGCCGGGCCTTAATTTTCAGATCTGTTGAGAACTCTAGTATTCGCTGGCTGCCGATTGCGGCTGCACTAATAACCTTGGGGCGGGCCCGTCTAGGCTCGTCTGATGGACTGACAACCATATATGGAGGCGTGACGGATCGACTGAATATTTTGTTATCGTTGGATGAGATTGTCCACAATTCCATGCTGTATTGGTGTTGATACTATAGGCAAACGATCAAAATAACAATTCTTCAACATTGTCTGTTTGTGTAGACTTCTTGTAAATTAAGTAATGCATGTTTAACAATAATTTAACTCTTGAGAGCGTAAAATGCAGCGTCTAAATTAAACAAACATTTTGCCACTCGGGCACAGGGAAACCGTTTAACAACATGCGCTAAATTTAATAACTTCCAAACTTAAACTGCTGTGAACCCACAACTGACTCAAGACACTCAGGCTGAATTGGCCCATTCACTATTTTACACTCAAGAGTGTAAATGTAAGAGAATATAAGGCAAGTTTGTCCGTTCAGCTGGTGGTGCTTCTGTGGTGCAAACTTCATCAGCTGACTGTTTTTGGTGTTTTCAGCAAGCCCCTTCGATTCCTTCTCAGAACTTGACCATCTTCTGTCTTGATGGTGTAGGGTCTAGGACCCTGCACTTCCTTCAGAACTGTGGCTCTCTTGTTCCAGTAATTAGAATCTTCAACTCTCACGGTGTCATGTTTTGACAGTAGCACTAAACATTTTGACACTTTGTCATTTGACACTCTGCAGAGTTTGACAATGTCTCGCAAAGATAGATTCCAGATGTGTAATCACACAAGTAGCTATCACGCTGGAAAGCAGTGTGATCTCTGGAAAAATTGAAAAATAGTCTGACCAGCAGATCATTTTTTCCATTGAGGTGGAACAAGTCAGTTCCCACTTTCTTCCAAGGTACAGTAGGTAGGTCTGTAGTTACCAAGTTTCACAGCTCGAAAGCATCTTATTAATATCTTGTGTCTCTTCTCTTACATTTCTCCATTCCGAGGTGCCCCTCGTGAAGTCTTTTCAACATCTCTTGTGTCAGTGACTGAGTTCTTTCTGAGTACAAATCCATTTATCACACTCAGCTCTACTCTGATGTTATAATATGGTTGACATTCACTTTGAGGCCAGTTCTTTCAGATTTGTCATGACCCTCTGTAGTACTGGGTCATCTGGGTCTCTGTTTCTGCTACAATCCGCTTAGATTTCCTGTCTGACACAGGTGCTGCAATCGGTCTCTGTAGAGCTCAATGGTGTGTCGTTGCCCTGGACAGAGCATCAGCCATCACAATGTGTTTACCTGGTGTGTATGTCAGCTCAAAATCATACTGTTGCAGCTTCATCATTAGTCTTTGTATGCGTGGTGACATCTCACTGAGGTTTTTCTTGATGATGGAGATTAATGGTTTGTGGTATGTCTCTGCCACGAACTTGGGTAGGCCATACACATAACTGTGGAACTTTTCAAATCCATACACTAGTCCTAAGCACTCCTTTTCAATTTGTGCATCGCGGCATTCCGTTTTTGAGTGGTGCCTAACCGCTCCATTACGTAGCAATGTGTGTATGTATGTATGTCTGTCCCTGTGTCTGTCCCCGTGTCTGTCCCCGTTTCCGAGCACGGACAGCTGCAACACTGTAACTCTGTCATTTCTTGACCGTTTCGGACGCAGGAAGGCTCGGAACCAGGCCGCCCCCCTGGGAGCGTTCCTGGGGGTCTGGATGTTCCGGGGACCCCCCGGGGACCCCCACAAGGTAACTCTGTAATTTCTCGACAGTTTCAGACGCGGGGCGGCTCGCCGGAAGCGGGTCGCTCCGCTGGGCGTGTTCCTGGGGGTCTGGATGTTGCCGGGACCCCCACACGGTACAGTTGCACCGCTCACTTTACACAGGTGTGATTCTTTTGTCATTGTTCTTGATGCGTTGGCAACTGGCCTCCAATCTTCTCCTGCTTGTAGCAACACTGCTCCGATTCAGTCTTCACATTCCTCTTGTAGGGATGGGCTTCCCATTGTAGGCCTTGAGTGGAATTGGATTAGGACGAATGTGTGGCTTCACTTTCATGTTTCTGATGTGAAGATCATTTATCATGTTAGCCTTTGCTCCTGTATCCAGGTTGGAAGGAATTTTATTATTATTATTATATTTTTTATTTTTTTGCTCAATGTATTGTGGACAGTTTCAAGGTCTGCCCACCAAGGCCATTTATTGTTACAGACCCGGTTTTGGTAGCTGGTTAACGACTGCAGAACATAAATCATGTAATATTCATTTAAATCTTTCTTTCTTTTGCAGGTTTCAGTCTTTCTTTCCCTTTCCACAGGATCTCATCGGTAGACCCAGGACCAGGTAGGTAGACTTCTTTCCCTAGCAGGTTTTTTTTAAGTCTTTTCTAACAATCACACTTTTTTCCACAGCTTTTGACAGGTACTTCATTCCCCATCAATAACAGCCAGGAGTGTGGCGGTATTTCACAGATTTGACCGGGGGCAGGTAACTATAAAAGAAACATGCATATTAGCATTTTCGTCACATATCGTCATTATTTCTGAGAGGAATAAGTGTGGATTTTGCTTACGGCCAGAGCATGCCCGATGTCTAGTTGTAGAGTGAGGAATGAGGGCAGAGGCAGCCACACCGACATCTTATCCTCTCCTCTAGCGACACAGGTGCGTATGATTGAACTTGAACGAGCAGGTAGGAGGGGACGTAGCGTCCGTCTATGACGCTTCCGTGCGGTGGGCGTGGTCTTCTCAGCTGCAATCTGCCAAAGAACTTAAGGTATCACACAAGTCATTTTCCTCCCCTGTGTAATGTTCCTCCACTGTGTGTACACGTTCACCTCTGCCTTGTTTCCCCTTGGAAAAGCATTGCTTGGAAAAGTGATTCTGTCCTTGACACTTGTGACACATTTTCCCATATGTTGGGCATTGTTTTGGTACATGGCGAGTACCACATCTTTTACAATGAAAAGTCTCTGATTTATTTTGTTGATTGGACTGCCTCTGTGCTTCTTTGTTGTATGTCTTTCTCGAGATCATGGCGATTGCTGCACCATCCTTAGTAGTGTCGCCCGCAAATGTTCTGGCATGCTGTATTGCCAATTCACTGGCATGGCATATTTTCACAGCTGCTTCAAGGGTTAGCTCTGTCTCCCGCAGTAACCTCTCCCTCAATTTTTAATCTTGTATGCCAAACACAAGCTGATCTCGGATCAGAGAATCATGCGCTTCTCCAAAGCTGCACGTACTCACTTTTAGCTTTAAATCCGTCAGAAACACATCCAAACTTTCAGCAGGCTGTTGCATTCTTGAGCGAAACACATACCTTTCAAAAGTTAAAATTTTCTTTGGTGAAAGGTGTTCATCATACTTCTTGACAACCTCATCAAACTTGTCTTTGTCTACATACACTGAAACGTGTATACTTCCACGGCTTGTTGTCCTGTGACGGTCAGAAGCGGTGCAATCCTACGGGTAACAGACTTTCCATCCAGGCCTACAGCCATCAGGTAAAGCATGAAATACTGTTTGAAGGTACGCCACTCATAATCCACATTACCAGTCCAATTCACTGCATCTGGTGGCTTCACAAAGTTCACACTCTCCGTCATGACGACTCGTGGTACCACTCCTGGTACCATGTAAAGTTTCTATCTAACAATGAAGTAACTTGGGTTCTTGCAATGCCACTTTATTTGGACTGGTAGAGTTGCAGCATATAGGTCATACATTAATCATTAATCATACAATACATTAATGTTTGTAGGTGTGGTCTTGATAGAGCAGTAGTAGATAGTCACCATCATAGATGGTTAGATCTGTTGGATCACCGGTGGTCCCCAGACCACTGGTTGAGAACACTGACAGATGATGTGGTGGTTAGCATGGGTGCAGGTGTGCAGCTGCACACCAATGCAGATGCATCGCGCCTCACCCCACCCACCCCATGGAAACGGGAAGCAAAGAGTACCACAAAAACAAACTGATTCCTCCTGAGATCATTGTCTGCCATCCTCCCTCAAAGAACATCGCCACGCCTGATGAAAAACATTTTCATCACATTCAGCCCCAAGGCCCCATTTGGTTGTATTCCACAATTCCATCTGGTACTTTGGAGATGTTATTTTCCAGTTTCTCTTTCTTTATAAATATGTAATCTTGCAGTAAAAGTTTTGCCCAGACCACATAATAGTTAATTCATTAAGGGATTGTATTATTCAGTTAAGCTGTCGTAGATTCACATGTATTATGAAGGTGTGCAGTAACAGGAGAACACGGTTGCATAGACCTGACCTGCAGTGCAGGGAATCCGATTTCAAGGCTCACATTTCACTTTCAGTGACTTGGAAGCCTCTCATAGTGTCATTCCTCAGAACAAACAGGCTCCTGGGGAATTATACAAAAATTATTGGAAGCAATTGGAAATTCCGTGACAATGTACTTCTGTAAAGTCATATCTGTGTTATTCTTTACATCTTGTTGGATTTCTCCTGTACTGACACAGTCTACATACTATACCTTCAGCCCAGGTAAGATCACTACACGTCTTGAGCTTTGTGATAGATAGTCAATGTTAAAGTTACATTTAATGGAACAAAAACAATGATTTGGGGCGACCCAGTTACAAGGGCTTAAAAAAAAACATGTATCATTTAATTATGCAAGACTCACTTGAAGGAAGCACAGACTTTCTCTTCAGTGGAGAAGATGACATTGGTCCGTGTCCAAAAGGAACATACTTCTCCTATCAGCTGTGCGTGGAGTGTCCCTCCGGTCACATGTAAGTCTACAGCCACCCCTTCACATTATGTCGTCTTTGTCTGTCAATTGGAAACCTCATTATGTCCGAAACTGTTACTTTTCCGAATTCAAAAGTAGCAAAAGTAGCAGATCTGCAAGCTCGAAACGCGCCGCTTCGCACCACGTTTCGAGCTTGCGGATCTGCTACTTTTGATGCTTTTGTGTGGCGCTGTAGTAGTTAGGTGTTAAGGGGTCTTGCTCTGGGACACCTCGAACTTCCACATGGGTCCAGACGGAAGCCAACCTGCTTACCAGACAGTCTCTAACCAGTCCACCAAGCTATGGCCGGTTTAATACTTTTTATTAAATTGTTAAATATTGTGATACTATCAAACATTAATATCAGTAATTCTACATCCCCCTAATTCAGTTGGACCAGAAACGGGGATAAAACAGGCCACCCCTGCTGATATTATGAAATGGCATGATACCAACGCATTTGAGTGTGTGTGTGTGATGACAATTTTAAATGTCTCTCTCCTTGACCTAGTTGTCCCGGCAATGTGTCTGCCGCTCGTCGGTGTCCAGCAGGAACCTTCAACCTCCACCCTGGGAAAAGCAGCATGAAAGACTGCAAGGTACTGGAGATGAACCTGAACAGTTGTTATAATGTGTCATGGACTATGCTTGAATTCATATTAAGGTTTATAGAACACAACACTTTATTGAACCCCAGAATCTACCTATATGTATACAGTCTTCTGGGAGGACTATAACTGCCAAAAATATCAGATCCACAAGCTCACAATGTGTCTCATCACGATGAGTTGTGAGCTTGTAGATCGGCAGGTCCATTTACTACATACAGTATAGGGTCTGAGACTATTAATATGCTGGATTGAGTGGATTAATTTAACCACTTAAACCCTCAATACTTGACCAGCTCTATTTTTTACCTTTTATACCAAACATCACCAAAATAAGCCGATCTACACGCTCACGTACCGCGCACAGGACTCCGACCATAAGTGTATGTGTGTGTATCACAAGAACTCTGTCTGACCCGTCTTAAGTGGGGCAACGGCACACCGCACTGGCGATCAGAGTTGTGGAGCCTGTAGATGGCACTGGTGTTTTTTCCATATTAAATGACTTAAATGAGTGTCTTGTGACACCGTTTCAGTGTGAATACTTGCTCTTGCGTCTCTTTAGAGCAGTGGTTCCCAAACTTTTTAACCTGTGACCCAAAACAGAAATGAGATGTTTGCCCGGGACCCAGCGGCGGTGGCTCAGGGGTAGAGTGGCTGGATGGTAACCGCAAGGTTGCCAGTTCGAACCCGGGCTCCCCCAGAGTTAGTGTCGAAGTGTCCTTGAGCAAGACACTGAACCCCAAATTGCTCCCGATGTCCATGAATGTGTGTGTGAATGGGTGAATTGATGCACAATCTATGTAAAGCGCCTTGGATAAAGGTGCTATATAAATGCACCATTTACCATTTACCAATTCAATTCTTAATAATAAATATTTGTCTAATTTATGGAATTTCTTAGATTTTTTAATTTCTACATGAAATTACTGAAAAAAATAAAACTAGAAAGGTCGCAATTTAAAAAAATTGCAAAGTGTGGTTGCCGCAGTGGCTTACATATGCCCCTCCCACTGATATTGCCAGCCAATTACAATGTCACGTCACCCCTCCGATCATGCGTAAGTAATTCGGAGGGGATTTATCCCCCAAAAATCATGTTTTTGCGACAAACGGTTACATTTCTCGCATTTGTGGCGCCCCCTATGGATGAAAATACAATTGCTTTTGGTACTTGGTTGATTCAACCACCCGCGACATGTGATTAAAATTTGGGATGGATTGGACATTCCGTTCTTGATTTATGGCATTTTTTGTAAAATAGGCCCCTCCTACTATCTTCAGACGACGATTATGGCCGAACGATACGCACTACCAAAATTCTGCAGTTGGTGTTTTAATCGGATAGGTCTGGAGATCATGTGTGCCGATTTTCGTGAGATCTGGACAAAATCTGTAGGAGGAGGAGCCAAAAGTGTGTTTTGGAGAAAATTCAAAATGGCGGAAAATGTATCATGACGCAAATGGGCGTGGCCTATATGGGGAGATGCGTCATAACCCAAGAAATCCAGGGAAAAAAATATTTTGATTTTACAACCTACGGTGCAAGAGTTATAAGCCAAAACGTAAAGTGGGCTGTTATAGCGCCACCATGAGGCCGACCGATAACATTATAAGTTAATTAATTTTAGTAATTATTATGAACCTACCCTCCAAGTTTTGTAACTATAGTGCTTACAGTCTCTGAGGAAAAAATACTTGAATGTGAGAAAATGCGAAAAATCGCATTTTCCCATTCATGTCAATGGGGAAATTCTATTCACTAATAAATTCATATCAATTAAACTTTACAACATTTCTCTTAAAAAAATACAAGCACATCCTTCCCGATGAAGCCGGTCAATTTGACATATGGCTCAAGTGCGTACAGTCAAAACTGTGGGAGGAGTAGCGAATCAAAAAAAAGACTAATCCAATGGAATAATAAAGTGTTACAATTGCAATAGTCTGGTTGCCCTGTTAGGGCAACCACACTAATAATCAAAAGTTTGAGAATGTCTCTTTGAAAATGTTTTAAAATAATACTTAAAAGCTAAATGTACGAAACAAAAAAATAAGGGGATCCATAGTAATTTGTCCACGACCCACAAATGGATTCTGACCCATGTGTTTGGGAAACATTACTATTGTCACACTGTTAACAGTAGAGAGGTCTTCTATTGTCACACTGTTAACAGTAGAGATGTCTTCTATTGTCACACTGTTAACAGTAGAGAGGTCTTCTATTGTCACACTGTTAACAGTAGAGAGGTCTACAGTAGAGAGGTCTTCTATTGTCACACTGTTAACAGTAGAGAGGTCTACAGTAGAGAGGTCTTCTATTGTCACACTGTTAACAGTAGAGAGGTCTACAGTAGAGAGGTCTTCTATTGTCAGTCACACTGTTAACAGTAGAGAGGTCTACAGTAGAGAGGTCTTCTATTGTCAGTCACACTGTTAACAGTAGAGAGGTCTACAGTAGAGAGGTCTTCTATTGTCAGTCACACTGTTAACAGTAGAGAGGTCTTCTATTGTCACACTGTTAACAGTAGAGAGGTCTTCTATTGTCACACTGTTAACAGTAGAGAGGTCTTCTATTGTCACACTGTTAACATTAGAGAGGTCTTCTATTGTCACACTGTTAACACATTGAGAGCCCACGCAAAACTGCCCAAAATCACTTTCACCTAGAAAATCCATTCACATTTTTTATAATTCAGCCGACTGTGGAGACACATGCTGGAACTTTTTACTTTGAAATGTTTTATAGTTTCTGAGTTATTTAATTTAAACGCCAAATGCATTCTCAATGGCGAAAACACAAACTTTGGCACCACGTGTAAAAAAAAAAGTGTTTTGATTTTTCTGATTTTTTTCTTAATAAAAAAAATAATAAAAAATAATAAAATATATATATATATATATATATATTATTTTTTTTCCAAAGACGTCCACAGACGTCTTGGGCTATGCACGTGCGGTAATACCCAGGACGTCCACAGACGTTTTGGGCACAAAATGTGTTAACAGTAGAGAGGTCTACAGTAGAGAGGTCTTCTATTGTTAGTCACACTGTTAACAGTAGAGAGGTCTTTCTCCTGTGTGGATATGCAGGTGTGCCTTCAGGTCAGTTAATTAACTGACTGAAAGTCTTGTCACATTGTTTACAGTTGAAGGTTTTTCTCCTGTGTGGATACACTGATTAGTCTACTTAACACCCTGGAACTCTTGTCACACCACTTACAGGTGTGTGGGCAGGGGTGGACAACTTTGATGATGTAGATTTTAGAGACGGGGACATTATTTTTTCACACTCACTCCAGAGGGACACGTTTGCATATACTGTCAGGCAGAAACCTCTTATGTCATTATATATATATATATATATATATATATATATATATATAAATTCTTTCGTAAATGAATGCCCTACTACGTTATTCTGTCATACAAAAAATAGCAAAAATAGCTGATGAAGTTGAAAATGTGTCGCATGCAACCCGTTTTGAGCTTGTAGATCTGCTATTTTTCTATTTCTGAATTGCAATGCTGAGTATTTGATTTGCTATTTTTTTCATTGGAATCCTGAAAAGTAACGTTTTAATGTCAAATGCATTTAGTTACACTTATGTTAACCTTATTAACTTAAATATATGCATTGGACATTAAAAGACTAACAGTTTTAACACGCTATACTAATATAGACTGAAGTAATTAAAGGGGGCTATGTTTGAATGTTTGGAATTCTAACGGCTGAAATAACATGTCAATATTCGGGATATTAACCTGCATTAAGTGAAGGTTTTGTGTGTGTTGCAGTCTTGTTTGCCAGCTCTGATCAGTTCAGAAGACAGGGTGGACTGTCGCCTGTGTCCTGCTGGTTTCGCCTGTGATCCAGACAGTGGGAGCCTCTCTCCGTGCCCCCCTGGGCTGCACTCTCCTGAAGGACCCCTGCAGTGTCTGGCCTGCCCTTTAGGCTCCGTCTGCCCCTCCGGTTACCCTCTGAAGGTGACACTGTCTGTTTGACAACTCGCACGTCTAAAAGCTAAAGTGCCACCGACCGGGTGGGATAACACGGACAATATACAATGTAGTTTGTAATCTTTTACATTTAATATACCTCATTATAGTTTGTAGACGATAGAGTGTGTGCATGCGTGCAAGTACTATGTGAGTTTTTTTACGTGTTGTCTAAAGACACATCCCTTATGAGATTAAAAGACACAAAAACATGATAACATCACCTCACTTCTTAATAACTGAAAGCTGCATAAATATGTGTAACACAGGATCCAAAATAAATACAAATAATACTACTACTCCTAATAATAAAATAATTTGGGTACCCCCCCACAAACTATTGCATTGATGTCACAATAATGACAAACTGTAAGTAGTATCTCTGTACACAGTGTGGGCCTGGGAAAGAAGCTGACATGAACCAGACAGAGTGTGTTGACTGCCTCCCTGGGTTCTACTCCACACTGTGTTCTGCCCACTGCTTCCAGTGTCCTGCAGGTACAGCAGCACCGCCACACACAACCACATTCCTAGCCTAGATTAAAGATGGAGTGCCATGATGTTTGTACTTTTTATGTTTTGTATGCGTCTATGGAGTTAACATTACTCTAATAGCCCCCCCGGCGTGGTTAGAATATTCAAATATGTCTTCCCTATATGTATTTTTGGTTTCTTCCTGAAAGCTGAAAGCCTTTGAGTCAAAAGGCCCACGTTTTGGTCTTCGTTTTATGAGAATGTGTGGTGTGTCATGTGTGTGTGTGTGTTTGTGTGTGTGTGTGTGGTCTCAGCTTTTGTCGGATGTAAGAAGGGGGGCTCAGAGGGAAAAACGTTGGAAAACGACAGTATTCATATTGATGCAGAGTGCAGACTAGACTTTATTTATATTTCAACAAAGTATAGTGTGATGTCACTTGACAAAACTGGATCAAAAGATGCTACACACATCAAAAGCCCTTTTGAAGGCAGGAGCCAACATATGGTCCCAGATAAACACAGATCAAATTCAGACCCAAAGGCAAACAAGGTGACGTTTGGAGACGGCACTCTTCCTCTCAGACTGACTTGTTTGGATGCTTTCATAAATCACTTCAAGAGTGCCACTGTGTGCGGTTCACTACATCTTTTATATATATAAACGCACGCACACACAAACGCACACACACTATTACAGACTGTACAGCATTGTTGATAGCCTATTTATATCACTTTGTTTTATTATCTTACTATCACTTTGTTGTATTATATTACTGTGTGTGTGTGTGTGTGTGTGTGTGTGTGTGTGTGTGTGTGTGTGTGTGTGTGTGTGTGTGTGTGTGTGTGTGTGTGTGTGTGTGTGTGTGTGTGTGTGTGTGTGTGTGTGTGTGTGTGTGTGTGTGTGTGTGTGCACACCAATAGGAAGCCACTGTCCAGGCAGGGGGACGTCCCGGCCCCTCCCATGTCCTCCTGGTCAGTCCTCTCTCCCTGGACAATCGAGGTGCCGTCAGTGCAACGGCACCTCCTCGCAGTGTGGGGGCGCTGCGGCTCCCCGTTGGACGGTGAGCAGAGCGGCCCAGAGGCCCAGCACAAGTCTGCTGACCTGTGGCCCAGGAACGTACCGAGACCCTGGGGACGAGGGGCCCGACTGTCTGACCTGTCCGTTAGGTCAGTGGCTTATTATTCCACAAACCCACCCAGGGGTCTTCAACATCTTTCAGGACCCCCCCCCCCCTCTTTCAGGACCAAAAATAATGTAACTATTCTGTGCTTGTATATCGTCTCTGTTGGGTGGTAACATAAATCTACAAGCTCGTGGATCTGCTTCTTTTGATGCCAGAGGTTTCTGCCCTCCCATCCCCAGGTCATTACTGTGTGGGAGGTTCTGCGGTGTCATGTCCCGCTGGCACCTACGGTCCCAAAGAGGGTATACAGAGACTGACCGACTGTCCACCCTGCCCCGCAGGTACGCAACCATCATCATCATCATCATCATCATCACACCATTATCGCCTTTTTCACTTCCTCTTCATTATTTGACAAACCGCATTATACACAGTAAAGATCATTTTTAAGCGTACAAATCTTAGGCAAACGTTTTCAAAAAGCTTCTAGAAATGTGGTGTGTGTGTGTGTGTGTGTGTGTGTGTGTGTGTGTGTGTGTGTGTGTGTGTGTGTGTGTGTGTGTGTGTGTGTGTGTGTGTGTGTGTGTGTGTGTGTGTGTGTGTGTGTGTGTGTGTGTGTGTGTGTGTGTGTGTGTGTGTGTGTGTGTGTGTATACAGTATGCATTTCCATATCTAAGTGCAGTTGGGTATACAATTTGCATAAAACAAATGAACTCAAATATTGATATAAAATGTGTTGATTCACCACCGCTATGTATGACTTTCATCTTGTTCCAGGCTTTTACTGTCTGGAGGGCAGCACGCGCAGACCCGGCGCCCAGTTCCTGTGCCCACAGGGCTACTACTGCGAGGAGAGCACTGCCACCCCCCACGGCTCACCTTGTCCCACTGGCACGGCAGGGACACAACTGGGTCAGACAAGTAGGGCAGCCTGCAAGAGGTGTGCGGAAGGACGCTTCTGTCCCACAGGTGACGTCCACACCACTGGCTGTCAGTGGCGGAAAAATTTACTTGTATGTTTTACCTAAGTAAAAAAGTATCAATACTGCATTTTGGCATCAAATGTACCTAACCAAAAGGAAAGTACTCATTATGCAGATTGCAGAATGTCTCATTTCATATTTTCAAATGTATACAAATCTTTTGAAAATAGCTGATCTACAAGCTCAGCTATTTTCTTGTAGATCGGCTATTTTCAGATGCCGAAATGTATATTTCGATGAAATGGTTAATGTATGTTTCAAGTTTTCAAATAAATGTAGTGGAGTAAAAGTACAATATTTGCATCTGAGATGTAGTGGAGTAGAAGTAAAAGTACAGAAATGTTAAAATACTCAAAGTACAAATACCTCAAAATTGTACTTAAGTAAATGTACCTAATTACTTTACACCACGGCTGACTGTTATATTGTCGCTGTTGGGGCAGAAACCTCCTGTATCCGTAGTCTAACCTTTAGCGTGTTTTTATTTATCGTAAATTAATGCTCGATCATACTGCAGCAGCAAGCTCCAGAAGTGGCGCGAAGCGACGCGTTTCCAGCTCATCGATCTGCTAACTTTGCTATTTAACCCATTTTGGACTGATGGCGATTAAAAAAAAGGCTTCTAAATCCTAATAGTTTTCTGAAAAACCCATGTTTCTATGTCAGTTGTGCTCAACCTTTTTCATGTCAAGGACCGCCAGAATTATCTCTATTGGGCCACGGACGGACCCCCATCTCAAAAGATGTTGTTCCAGGGACCCCCCAGAAGCAAATATTTTAGTTAAAAATGCCCGCTCTGAAATATATATTCAAAGATTTGCACCACATGTTGACGACTTTTCAAAAATAGCAGATCTACAAGCTCATAGCGCGCCACCGAGTGGCGCGCTATGAGCTTGTAGATCTGCTATTTTTCAATAGCTAAAGTATAACGTAATGCTTAAAACACCAAAAGGGGTTCCCGCCCAAAATGGATTAAAACAAACAAAAGAATCCGGAAAAGTAACACTTTTGGACATATGAGGTTTCCACCCGACAGAGATCACATGCACGTTATGTTCAAAGCATGCAAGCTTAGAGATCTACGAGAGCGGCATCATTAATGTGATATAATGATGTCAGGGAGAGACGCAGGGGAAACAAAGTCTCTCTGCTGCACCCAAACATGAAACGAGAGATGTCCCGATGCAGTGCCTCGTCATGGCCCTGACTGCGGTCAGAGAAACACTGTAGCCTATATAATGTCCAACAGACATTCTGTGATATCTTCTTGACATAATTTTCAACTTAATATTCACATGCTCATTTTCCTTTATTAAAATATTAAGTAAGTAAGTAAGTAAGTAGGTCGGAGAGGCTTATTGTCAGCGCTGCCTGCGTAGTGCTGGCTAGACCCCTGGGAGATGGATCGCTACACCTACCATCAGCTACCAGTACTTACCGCACGACTACCACCACACCCATGCCACGCTATACTCATACGCTGAGTTGGCCTTGTGGTCGAAAGGCGATCACTCTACCCACTGACCTATACCCTATATATTATTATATTGCATTGCATTGCATTGCATTGCATTGCATTGCATTGCATTGCATTATATTCATGGATATGTGATCCGTTTCTCTCGCTCTCTCTGTCCTGTGTCAGTGACAGGGCTCTCCAAATGCGTAAAGAGTGGAGAGACATTCCTAAAAGGAATTCCTTAAATATTTTCATTATTTTAGAAATGGTTCATCTTTTACTCAAGGGGGACAACACCCATTGCAAGATGATGATATGATTTCAATGTGTGGTCCAGCACCATGGAATGTACAGTAAAACGTATTTAAATATTGTTGTTACTCAACAGGATTAAGGAAGTATTGAGTTGGATTTTAGTTATGGTTCATTTTAATTTCATATATTTATTTCGAACATATATACAAAATGTGTTTGTATATATGCCGTGATCTAATACATTACATACTTGAAATACATTTTTAAAAGTTTGAGAACCACTGTTCTAAGCAAAAAAAGAAAGAAAAAAAAAGATGTTCGTCCATGCGCTAATTGGGTTCTCAACCTTGTCAGGCCGTGACCCCCCGACCCCCGAAAAAAAGAGGTGGTGAACCACTGCTAATGTGTTGGATGTTGTGTGGTTGCCAGGTTCAGCTGACCCTGGCCTGCCCTGTGCTCGGGGGAGGTACTGTCCTGCAGGCTCCATGGAGGAGGTGATCTGTCCACGGGGAACCTTCACCCCTCACCAAGGAATGATAAGTATGTGTATTCATACATCACAGCATTTCTGACATTTGTACTGTATAGAACATACTGCACTACTGGTGGTCCTGGAGTACACACGGCAATCCAGGTTTTGAACGTGGTTTTTAAGTTTGAGAAAACATTATTTATACTGTATGAAGTGCTTTGCTCAAAACAATAAATACAAGGTGTACATTGAACAAAAACATTACATAAATAAAACTAGATAAAGTGCCCCTCGGGGCACAGGTCTCCACCAGGGCAGGTCAGGTTGTGGCCTCCTGGTGGCGCTATAATAGGCCAATGTGAAAAGGGTGCTATTTCTTCTTACGCTTTGGATGGCAATTGGCTTTTGTTCCAAAAATGGGTTTTGTAAAAATCCACCTGTTGGTGGCGCTATAACAGGCCAATGTGAAAAGGGTGGGATATATTCCTCAGCCTAGTAGGAAAGTCTGTGAAAGATTTCACGTAAATTGCATGCTGCATTCATGATTTGAGGCTTTTTGTTCAAAATGGGCAATCCTGCAAACTTTGAAAGCCAATGTTAGCCACTTAGGATAGAATATGAAATATCGGACAGATCCGTCTTGAACACATGACTATAGTGATAGTGTGTATCAATTTGTGGGATTTTTGGACAGAATCTGGAGGAGTAATATCAAAAATGTGTTTTTCAAAAGTCGGCCTCCTGGTGGCGTGATAACAGGCCGTTCTGGAGAATTTGGGGCAGAGGTTCATCGTTGGCATCCAGGGAGTGTGTGTGCAAAATTTGGCATCGACCGGGTTAACGGTGCCGGAGATTAGCTATACACAGACGGACGGACGGACGGACGGACAGACACATACGGACACACGGACAAAGTGCAAAACATACTCTCCCCATGCCTTCAGCCTGGTGGAGACAATAAAAAAACAACTTGATACAAAATATACTGTACATACACACGAAGATAGACAGGAACGCCCACAAACGTCACATAGTCTTGGCAAGCCATGACGCCCACTTTTAAATTAGTATTATTTTAAAGCATCTTCGTTTGAAAAGCCAACATCCCACTGTTTATTCCGGTTGGGAGAACTCTGAACTTTACCCCAAGCTCCACCCCCCCAACTACTGTATATTGACGCCCCTGATGACACAACGCTGTGTGTATGTACTGTATAACATTACAGACTATACAAAACAAACATCATAAAACAAGGTGCTTATGGAACAACTGAGTTTTTAAAAACTTCTTCAAACAATCCACTGACACTGCAATTTTATTGTATAATGCTAAGCAGAGTCAGGGCTACCACTGCAAAGGCTCGGTCACCATTTAGTATTTAGCCTAGTTTTCTGCATAGCCGGAAGGCCTCTGGTCAGAAGACCTGAGTCTTTTCACACTGTCAAGGGGATGCACCGATGCAGTCATATGTAAACTTGAGTAAAAGTACAAACGTATTTATAGGCATCAGAATAGTTAGTGTACCAAAAGTAAAATGACTCATTATGTAGACTGTCCCATTTCGCAAGTTTCTAAATATATAAAATCCTTTGAAAATAGCAGATGTACAAGAGAATAGAGATCAGCTATTTTCACATAGCCAAAGTATAGGGCTGAAGTGTTTATTAATCTACAAAGTAACTAGTAACATTTTCAAATAATTGTAGGGGAGTAAAAGTACAATATTTGCCTCTGCGATGTAGTGGAGTAGAAGTATAAATACTTAGGAAATACTACAGTAAAGTAAAAATACATACAAATTGTACTTAAGTACACTACAGTGCTTGAGAAAATGTACTTTGTTTACTTTTCACCACTGTTTATAGGTGATTACCCGTTCTAATATATGAACAGGAAATTATGTACAATGTGGGTAATGCAATATAATAGATAATTGATTGAGAGGGAATTGTTAACGGATGATCTTGGGAAGTTGGGTTGAACTTGGGCACAAAATGAATGTTATTATATAAGATAGATAGATAGATAGATAGATATCTGTCATTAACTGTCATTGCATGTGTGTGCGTGTGCGTGCGAGAGAGTTTGGCTGCGATCAATTTTTACAAAATACAATACCCTCCATACAGACACTGTGCCTGTAACTTTTGTGCAGGTGTGAAGGGCTGCCTGAAGTGTCCAGCTGGTTTCTACTGTCCTGAGGGCACCAGTGACCCGGTCCCCTGTCATCCTGGGACCTTCAACCCGCTGGATGGCCAGGATGACGTGGCCGACTGCAGGGACTGCTACCCTGGGAAGGCCTGCACCAAGATAGCTCTGAGGGCCCCCGATCAGCAATGCATGCAAGGGTAAATACAGCAGCAAGTCTGCTTATGGCTGCCTCTGTTATTCTATGACCACTTCTTAAACCCTCTAGTTTTAGTAAAAATCACACTTGTGAGGTAAGGGGCGCTCTTATCATCATACATCATCATACACATTACATTATACATTCCGTGCTCAGCCAATCAGCTGAGCACATTCTGTGATTTTTGCCTACACCACTGGGTAAGATCAAGCAATAACCCTGGACTTTGTTTCCTGTACTACTAAAGACCACCTGTTGTGTTGATAGCCATTAAAACAATGCAGTGCTGTCTTCTTCTGTTTGATTCAGTACAGTGGTGAAATGCATGATTATAGCCTACAGTACAAACTGATGAGGCAGGTGCCAACAGGACATCCTAAATTGTTGATTGATGGTCTACCATACAACAGGATTAGATTGTCTTTATTACACAAAAGTGGTGTAAGGTCTTATATAGACTGATCAACTGTGGTCTGACATAATGTCTGACGTAATGAAATCACACCCGTGTGAACTGGGTGACCATAGCAACCATGCTCATTCTTTGGTACGAACAGACACGTAAACTAACAAATCACACCCGTGTGAACTGCAACCATGCTCATTTTTTGGTACGAACAGACAGACACGTAAACTAACAAAGCCAGTTGTAGGAGTGGTTTACACCACTCAAAAATAAAATAAAGCATGGTGACTTGTATGCTGTCTCTGTTGTACAGCTTGTACAACAAGGGTTAATGATTTAAGGTGCACATTGTAAAGCACTTTGAACGGTCAAATTCCACTCTGAGTGGATGATGAGTCCGCCTCTTGTCGGACTCATCTCAGACGATAAGATTCAACTTCAGATCAATGCGGATCAATCACAATGCAGATCACAATGCAGATCAATCACACTTCCAGTGAGGAGGACAGACTCCACAGCTACAGGAGGGCATACTGACCCAGACCACTGGAACAACCTGCTGAATACTGACCCAGACCACTGGAACAACCTGCTGAATACTGACCCAGACCACTGGAACAACCTGCTGAATACTGACCCAGACCACTGGAACAACCTGCTGAATACTGACCCAGACCACTGGAACAACCTGCTGAATACTGACCCAGACCACTGGAACAACCTGCTGAATACTGACCCAGACCACTGGAACAACCTGCTGAATACTGACCCAGACCACTGGAACAACCTGCTGAATACTGACCCAGACCACTGGAACAACCTGCTGAATACTGACCCAGACCACTGGAACAACCTGCTGAATACTGACCCAGACCACTGGAACAACCTGCTGAATACTGACCCAGACCACTGGAACAACCTGCTGAATACTGACCCAGACCACTGGAACAACCTGCTGAATACTGACCCAGACCACTGGAACAACCTGCTGAATACTGACCCAGACCACTGGAACAACCTGCTGAATACTGACCCAGACCACTGGAACAACCTGCTGAATACTGACCCAGACCACTGGAACAACCTGCTGAATACTGACCCAGACCACTGGAACAACCTGCTGAATACTGACCCAGACCACTGGAACAACCTGCTGAATACTGACCCAGACCACTGGAACAACCTGCTGAATACTGACCCAGACCACTGGAACAACCTGCTGAATACTGACCCAGACCACTGGAACAACCTGCTGAATACTGACCCAGACCACTGGAACAACCTGCTGAATACTGACCCAGACCACTGGAACAACCTGCTGAATACTGACCCAGACCACTGGAACAACCTGCTGCTGACTGTCAGCTGAATGGACTTTAATAAGAGACACGATTCACAGCGAAAT
Organism: Electrona antarctica; assembly: GCF_951216825.1. NCBI lineage: Eukaryota > Metazoa > Chordata > Actinopteri > Myctophiformes > Myctophidae > Electrona > Electrona antarctica. Next base: position 13,245,485 of record NC_136792.1, on the reverse strand, counting down.
TAAACTTCAGGGAACATTCTAGAAGTCAGTGTTACAACAACTGACTGATTTCCTTCCTGTCTTGAGCACGAGTGTTTGTAGCTTCGGTGAAAAGACGAAATGGCTTCCAAGGTGTCTTTCTCAGAAGAGGATTTTTCCTGTCCCGTGTGTCACGACGTCTTTAAAGATCCTGTTCTCCTGTCGTGTAGCCACAGCTTCTGCAAAGACTGTCTGCAGGAATGGTGGCGAGAGAAGGAAATAAAGGAGTGTCCCGTTTGTAAGAAGAGACCGTCAATGGATAGACCCATAAACCTGGCTCTGAAGAACCTGTGTGAGACCTTCATACAGGAGAGACAGCAGAGAGCATCAACAGGGTCTGAGGTCGAGGGTCTCTGTGGTCTACACGCTGATAAACTCAAACTGTTCTGTCTGGAATGTCAACAACTAGTATGTTTTGTGTGTCTTCATTCACAAAACCATGCCAAGCACAGTTTCAGACCCATCGATGAAGCTGCTCTGGATCACAAGGAGGAAGTCCAGAAATCACTGAAGCCTTTACAGGAGAAACTGAAAGTCTTTAATAAAGTGAAAACAAACTGTGACCAAACAGTGGAACACCTTAAGGTCCAAGCCCAGCGCACAGAGACACAGATGAAGGAACAGTTTAAGAAAATGCACCAGTTTTTACAAGAGGAAGAGGAGGCCAGCCTCACTGCACTGAGGAGGGATGAGCAGCAGAAGAGTCAGAAGATGAAGGAGAAGATTGAGGGTCTGAACAGAGACATATCAACCCTTTCACACACAATCAGAGCCACAGAGGAGCAGCTGAAGGCAGAACATGTCTCATTCCTGAAGAACTACAAGACCACGATGGAGAGAGTCCAGCTAACGCCGCCGGACACACAGCCGGTCTCAGGAGCACTGATAGACGTGGCCGCACACCTGGGCAACCTGACCTTCAGAGTGTGGAACAAGATGAAGGACATCATCGCCTACAATCCAGTCATTCTGGACCCCAACACGGCCCATCCGTTGTTATTCGTGTCTGATGATCTGACCAGTGTGAGACGAGAGAGACGGCTGCAGCTTCCTGACAACCCAGAGAGGTTTGACTACGATAGACGTGTCCTGGGTTCTGAGGGCTTTAGCTCAGGGACTCACAGCTGGGACGTCCAGGTTGGAGACAATACAAGCTGGAAGGTGGGTGTGTTATCACAGTCATACAAGAGGAAGGGATCCGGAAGGGATCAAGACTGGAAAATACAGTTTTCTGAAGGTAAATGTATAGCGTTCTCCTCATCAGGGCGAATCTATGAACTCGCAGTGGAGCACACACCTCAGAGGATCAGAGTCCAGCTGGACTGGAACAGAGGAAAGCTGTCATTCTCTGATCCTGATACCGACACACACATACACACCTTCACACACACTTTCACGGACACACTCTTTCCATTCATTTTCATTGGTGGTTGGTCCAACATCCCTCTTAGGATGCTACGAGGGAATGTCAGTGTAACTGTGGATGAATAGTTAGACATGATGACGATGACGTTGATGTTGATGTTGATGTTGATGTTGACGATGATGATGATGATGACGATGATGAGATGATGATGATTATATTATGATGAGGCTGATGAGGGAATTATGATGATGATTATGTTATACAGTGTGTTAGCACAAGTGCTAATTCTCACCACCTGTCCACAGGAGACTTTTCTAAAAATACAATAACACTTAAAAAAGACAAAAAAAGGTGATCAAGTACAGACAAAGGAATATATACTAATACAATTGTACAGCAATTAGAATACCCATTACATTAACCTATAAAACAAAAGTAAACATAATCACTCAGGTAACCAGTCAAACTATACATGTGAGCACAGTTGATTTGATTTCCTCTGTAGAACACGTTACCATCCGTCTCTAGTTTTAGAACCGTAGGCAAGGAGTTCCAAAGGTTTGCTCCCTTTACTGAGAAGGCAGACTGTCCGAATGAGTTGTTACACTTGGGGACAGTACAGTTACCACTTGTTTAGGCTCATGTATTTTGTGTAGATGATGATGATGATGAGGCTGATGAAGGCATGATGATGACAAACGGTCAACACTATAAAATACTTTTACTGTTATTGTTTTATTTAGTGTGTAGACATGCATATTTACCTTTGATTTCTGTTGAAATTATAGATCTGAAAGAAAGAAATCTATGTATAGAAATGGTTTGAAAATCAAATAAACATTTACCACACAAGGTCGGTGTTACATGAGTTCAGTTGCATCGATATTGGTCCCTCGTTTAAGAGATTAACAGTTATGATGTTTTATATGACGTTGATCACATGCCAGTTCGTTAAATATTAGACGTTTTATAGTCTCTTTCTGCCTGATGTTTCTTCCACTTAAAGCTGCACTATGTACCTATCCTCTTCTACCCTGGTTTCCTGCTCAAGTGCTGCCATTTTTTACATTGAGCTAATAGAGCCTGCCTGCTCGCTCAGGGGATAAATTGGATCTTCTTCAGGTCAGAATTTGTGTCAGACACTGTATAGTGAGACATGACCTTTGACATAATGATCTAAATGTCTCAATGGATGAGCAGGGAGACAAAATGCAACCACCCCAGTTCCACATGTTACAGTATTAACCCATTCTGGACGGGAACCCCTTTTGGTGTTTTAACATTATGCTAAATTTTAGGTATTTAAAAATAGCAGATCTACAAGCTCATAGCACGGCACCGAGTGCCACGCTACGAGCTTGTAGATCTGCTATTTTTGAAAAATCGTGATAATGTGGCTCAAATCTTTGAATATATATTCTTTCACAGTTAAAAAAACCTAAAATCTTTGCTTCTGGGGGGTCCCTGGAACAACATATTTTCAGATGGGGGTCGACGGCCAATTATATATTTGGGGTCCTTGACATACAAATGTTTGAGCACCACTGACATAGAAACATGGATTTTCACAAAACTGTCAGGATTTAGAAGACATTTATAGAATCGTCCTCAGGTCTAAATACATACTCTACTATACAGAATACAGATTGGACAAAATTACACTTTATTCAGTAAAAAAATCACACCTGTGTGAACTGAGTGGTGTAATATAGCCTGTCTGACGTAATGAAATCATGTCTGACGTAATGAAATCACACCCGGGTGAACAGGGTGAACATAGCAACCATGCTCATTTTTTCTGCACAGACTAACAAAGCCAGTTGTAGGAGTGGTTTACACCACTCAAAAACAAAGCCAGTTGTAGGAGTGGTTTACACCACTCAATAATGAAATCACACCCGGGTGAACATAGCAACCATGCTAATTTTTTCTGCACAGACTAACAAAGCCAGTTGTAGGAGTGGTTTACACCACTCAAAAAAATCAACGTTAAAATGATTGTCACCACTCATCATTTAGTAACTTAGTATCATTCATAAAGTCCCAGGCCATTTTTTCCTTGCTTTCCGCCATTGAGAAATGCCCTGCATTCCTGTAATCCTGGCAGGTTCGTGTGTCCTCCGGGGTCTTCCAAACCCAACGCCCTGGCCAACGCCTGTCCCCCGGGGACGCTGAGCGACCAGACAGACCTGACCGACCGCTCACAGTGCCAGCTGTGCCCGGCGCGATATGCGTGTCTACGAGGTGCCACTCATTTCTGTTAACCTTCCATCAGTACAATTTCACTTTGTCGATGTTGGGAAGAAACCTTTGTATTTCCATATCGTCGCTGTCAGGGCAGAAACCTCTTATGTCCATGTTCTAATTTGTGTTTATTTCTTGGTAAATTAACTCCATTAAGTCCATGTGTGAGTTTTATAAATATTTAACTTCATATTGAGCTTGGAACTAAATACATTGGATCCATTGTTTGAACACAGGGTTTTCCATTTCCTGAAAGATTTACAGTTTTGGACAGCGACGATTTCTATGAGAGATGTAGAAGGAGAAGTGTCTCCCAGTCCTGCAACCACCGGTGCTAATTCAAAGAGACATGAAGCGTTTTTAACCTGACTCCGCCAGATGGGGCAGCAGAGAGTACACTGGGTTCCCCCCTCCTGCTCCCATCTGGGAACTCTCAGGCAGACTTGATGCACGGCCACAAAACGGCCTGGCCAATCAGCAGCAGCTATCCCGCCTCTAGCTGCTGCTGATTGGCCAGGCCGTTTTGTGGCCGGGCATCAAGTCCGCCTGAGAGTTCCCAGATGGGAGCAGGAGGGGGGAACCCAGTGTACTCTCTGCTGCCCCATCTGGCGGAGTCAGGTTAAAGCGTTTTAGGACCTCCCAAAAATATCTCATACTGTACATTATCCAGGTCCAGACACTCCAGTGGTTTTGCCGTCTGCTTTCAGCGTCAAACTACAAGGTGCAATAACACACTAATCATTCTAGCCATTTATTAAAAGGCCTTTTACATTCTTCAGAGTTCAGACCAACACTGAGTGCCTGGACCTGGATTATTAATGCATTTATTTTGTCACAAACTTCCTCTCTCTCTTTTTTTTCGCACAATTTGTTTTGTACTGCTGAAACATTTATGTGAGGCAGAGAGGAAAGTGAGTTAAGAATGGCCGGGAATAATAAAAAGAAGTCTAAACAGCTAGGTATACTTTGATATAACATGCCCTGAATAGGGAAGCTAGGTTTCATGTGCTTAATAATTTTGTCAATAAGAACCGTAAGTAACCTGCCTTTTGTGGCGATTGTGTCCATTTTCCATGGCTCTAATAACCATCCAGGTACCGGTGGAGTCCAGAGACCCCCGCTGTCTTGCTTCCCGGGCCACTACTGTCCCCCTGGGACCATGTTCCCCACCCAGTACAAGTGTCCCGTGGGGATGTGGAGCGGACGCAGCGGTCTGGAGACGGAGAGCGAGTGTCAGGTGTGTGCAGTGGTGGAAAGTAACCAAGTATATTTACTTAAGTACTGTACTTAAGTAAAAAATAAAAATAAATCTTACTTTCCAAGTATTTCCAATTTTCATTACTTTTACTTATACTCCACTACATCTCAGAGGAAAATCTTGTACTTTTACTCCACTACAATTATATTGGAAAAATAGTTACTTTGTAGATTTCGATTATTATTTCAGCACATACGTTAAACACTTCAGCCCTGCATTTCAGCCATTTGAAAATAGCCGATCTACAAGCTCACAATGTATTTCTATACATTGCAGTATTGGTACTGTACAAAATGTGAATACTTTTTCCACTACTGCAGGTGTGTCCTCGGGGCTGGTACTGTCTGGCAGGGTCTGGAGTGCCGTCTGGACGCTGTGGCTCTGGACACTACTGTCCTGAAGGTATGTCTGGACACTACTGTCACAAACGGCTCTGGTCAGGCTCTGCCAGTGAACCTAATGGACCTAAGTCCCCACACCTGTAGAATTCCCAGGCCATTCGACTGATAGAATTGTAAAACGCAGCCGTTCGATTGATGTAATTGTATAACTAGGCCGTTCGACTGATATAATTGTAAAATGTGGGCCTGGGCCATGGCTCAATGGTCCAGGCACCTTGGCTGGTAATCCAGTCTGGCAGTGTGCCGTGGGTTCGACTCCCAATCCCGACAGCCTTTACTGCATGTCTTCCCCCCCCATCTGTCTCCCCATTTCCTGTCAGCCTACTGTCTGGCCCTCCATAAAAAAATGTAGAATAAAGGCGAAAGCCACAAAAAAATATTTAAAAAAAAATAATTGTAAAATGTGGCCGTTCCACTGTTAGAATTGTAAAACGCGGCCGTTCCACTGTGTGTGTGTGTGTGTGTGTGTGTGTGTGTGTGTGTGTGCGCGCTATAAACTGTAATTGAGTGAGGATAGATTATTTGTGTCATTGATAAAACCTTGTTCTTCCTGTTATGTCATCAGGGACTATCTATGGCTCTCAGTTCCCCTGCCCTGTGGGCACCTATAGCATCAGAATGGGCAACGGACACAGAAACGACTGTCTGGTGTGTCCTGAGGGCTCCTACTGCCCAGAGGGCACCTCTAAACCGGCACCCTGCCCACCGTAAGTCCAATGGTTCCCAACATGTTTTTCCTTGGAGCCCCTCCTTCTACAGTATATCCAACCCCCTCATGTGTGAGCAGTTAAACACACTACGGTAGATATGTATACGACAAATAGCAAAAATAGCCGCTCTACAAGCTCACAAAATGTTACATCACGACCAGGTAACCACGTCTACATTTTTCATACTAGTAGCAAGGCATGGGATTGGCTTTCTTGGGTACCTCCCTGCCCTCCGTAAATGACCTCGAAAATGTTCATATCATAAGTAGGACCTGTGGAAGAGTCCTAGACCCCTCATCAGACAGGTCAGATTGACCTCACGTATAGACAGGTTGCAAAAGAACCTCACGGCAAGACACAATGGGAAAGAAGCAATGACAGGTGTAAAAATGGATTCCATCCTTAGAATATGTACCGTGACCTCTCCTTTATAATCCTTGTGTATAAGTGATTCCCAAACCAGATGTCCTCAAAAACCCTGACCCAATGTGTAATTGACTGAGAAGGGCAAAGCACTCACAGGACCTTGAGTGAACTGAAAACAGGCGATTTTCAAAAATAACTGGGTTGGACCACACTCTCAATGTGACACAGTCTCAATGTTTGTATACAAATGGTCTTCGAGAGAGTGAATGACCCTGGTGCAGAGACCAAGGCACAGTGATAGATTTAACCACTTCTAAAATGTTCAAAGTAAAAAATAAAAAATAAAAGAATAGGTTCTACAAGCTCACAACACGCCACAATTGTGAGCTTATAAATCAGCTTCCGTCTAAGTACTAGTATTCAGGTAGTATAAACCTAGAGGCCCCAATCTGACCAGGGGGGGGGGAAAACCTACTTGTCCCCACTGTACGCTGGAAACAGCTCAGAACCCTGGAGCAGATGACAACCTGACACTGAAGGAACAGACAGGAACAGGTATATATACACACAGGGGGATTTGGTACAGGACGAGGTACAGCTGGAGTGGGCATTGGGACCAGAATTAGCAGGGAACCATGAGGATTGGGTAACAGGATGACTGAGGGGGTGTGACAGGCAAAACACAGAGCTGACGAGGGAACACAAGACAGGTGGAGAATCTCTGGCTGGTGCATGGAGAGGGCCCGGGGTGGTACATGAACAATGGGAAACACTCCAATATATGAACACAAACTCGAATTATCACACTGTGTGTGGCACATTTTAAAGTCCAATTTATTAAGGCTATGCAGTTTTAAATCTGATGGCGGTTATTTGCAGAATACATGACGCTAGTATGCCGACTAGCGAGACTTACCCCAAAATCCAACTCTTGATGCCGAGTGCCAAGCAGGCACTGCTGCTAGAGAAAGGGGGGAGAATGAGAAAGGAACGATGATGATGAGGTCGATGATGGTGATGATGATAATGACGATGATGACGATGACGATGGAACATTTTATAAAATCCACGTTGAGGAATATGATGGATATAGCTGCATCACGGTCTCATGATTTCTAAGTCCCCATGCTCTGTGTGTTCTGTCTTTCAACAGCTCCACATTCCGTGCGATAAAAGGAGGTCAGAGGCTGGAGGACTGCTCCGCGTGTCCTGCTGGCTATTTTTGTCCCCTCTCAGCCACCGTCAGGCCCAGAGCGTGCGGTGCCGGCAGCTACTCTGTAAGGCCTCGTCCTTTAAACACATTCCGCTGTGGCTGCTCAACTGACGTGCTACAAATGACGGCTGAATGGCCTTATTTTAGAGTTTTGTGTTTTTTCATCCTTCCTGAGGCCATTTTATGATTTGGGCACGGTGGCACAGTCGGTAGTGCTGTCGCCTCACAGCTAGAAGGTCCTGGGTTCGATTCCCGCTGAGGATGCTGGTGGGCGTGTTCTTTCCTCCGCGTCATCAGCGCCCATACCCATAGGTGGGGTTAGCGAAAGGGCATTTCTGTGTGGAGTTTGCATGTTTTCCCTGTAGGTACCCTCACAAAAAACATGCAGTAATCCTGGTCTCTAAGCAGCCGGTAGCTAGCCGGGGGCGCCTGATGGAGGGGAAAGGAACTGGTTGGAATAACGTGTTCCTTCACGTGCTACGTCCTAACGGGGAAACTCCCCCCTGTCAGGTGAAAAGAAGCAGCTTGTACCCCTCATGCATTGAAGGAAGCAACAGACTGACATGATGTCAGTCTGTTGCTCTCCCCATGGGGTTGGCAGAGGGAGTATAGAGCCCAGGATTACATAGGTAATTGACACTGTGGAAAAAATGCGTTACAAAATCATGGGATAAAATAAATGATTGGCCTATTTATAGGTGACTGCGGTGACATCATTTTGCACTACCTACTGCTACTGTATACCATGTACAGCAGTGGTTCTCAAAAGTGTGTCCGGGAACACCTGCAGGGGGCCCTTGAAGGTGTTCCAGGGTGTCCCCAGCCAAATGAGTTAATGTAGCGTCACTTTAACCACTTTGAAAATAGCAGATCTATCATATCAAAATGTGGCATATTTTTAAAATAATTTTAACATAAATCATGCACAAAATATTTTCAGATGGGGTGCATATTCATTTGAGGGTCCTTACCGTCCTGCAAATGAAAATGTTTGAGAACCACTGATGTACAGGATCAGTAAATGTCAGCTACAGTAAAAGACATACCAGCTTTTAAGTCAGTCTTTCAAAATTACATCTGAACATTGTTTTATGATCCATCCTGCATTCTGAATGATATCTGTATTGTTCTCCCTGGCTTGGGCTACATATATGTCCATGTATTAATACGTATATTCATTCTGCTAATTCATGCCCCACAAGTCCAAGTGCAGGTTGCTAGATCAGACTTTTAAGTCTACCTATTTATATTCTTATCTTTATCATGTTTTGCTAGCCTGGGTTCCAGCCTGATTCGCTGCGTTCCGCGGATCTGAAAATGTCAAGCGCAGTGACATTTTCAGATCCGCGGAACGCAGCGAATCAGGCTGGGACCCAGGCTAATGTTTTGCATGCTTAGCTATGCTTTGCTATGATGCATTTCCCCATGGTGATCAATATACGCCTGTCCGTCTGTCTGTCCGTCCGTCCGTCCAGGACGAGGCTTCAGTGCAGTGTCTTCCGTGCCTGCGGGGACACTACTGCAGCAACGACACCACCAGTGAGGAGACCATGTTGAGTGTCATGGTGTGTCCCGCGGGCTTCCTGTGCTCCCAGGGTCTGGCCAGGGACCCCCAGCGCTCTGCCACCCTCTGTCCCCGCGGCTTCTACTGTCCTGGTGGAGCCATTGTGAGTCACACGCACATAGTGGTGGACAAAGTACTCAAATGTTTTACTAAGTAAAAGTACTAATACTGCAATATAGAAATACAAGTAAAAGTCTGGAATTCAACGTTTACTTGAGTAAAAGTACTAAAGTATTGGCATCAGAATGTATACATAAAGTACCAGAAGTAAAAGTACTCATTATGCAGAATGTCCCGTTTCGTGTTTTCAAATGTATAACAATATTTTTGAAATGGCAGATCTACAAGCTCACAATGCGACACACACGCACACGCACACACACACACACACACACACACACACACACACACACACACACACACACACACACACACCTAGGACAGTTCTGGATAAACAGTCTGTAATTCAAACACTAGGATAAGTTCTGTATCACGTCACGTCATCAAGACTTCGAACCATATACTCGGACGACAGTATGTATTGTATTCTGGTCACCCGTCTGCATTATCCAGTTTCTTTTATATATCCGTCCATTTATATTCAACATAAATTATATTCAGCATATTTCCTTTTGGCTATCTAAACATTTTATTCATACTGTATTTTGAACACCAAAAACACAATGACAGTAACAAAACATTATTATTATCTTTTTTACG
>NC_136792.1:13178125-13230625 GCF_951216825.1 Electrona antarctica | reverse complement strand
ATCCATTCCCACACCGATGGTGGATGAAAGCATGCAAGGCACCAACCTGCACATCAGGAGCACACCATGGCAATGTTACAACTGTTGGCTCTCGCCGGTCCTTTACTGTAAAATAAATGTTGTCTGTCCATTTGAAAATAGCCTATCTACAAGCTTGTAGATCTGCTATTTTCAAATTATTTTTTTATACAGTTGAAAACTTGGACATTCTGCATAATGAGTACTTTCTACGTTTGTACTTTGAGTACATTTTGATGGCAATACTTTTGTACTTTTACTCATGTACATTTTGAATTCCGGACTTATACTTGCAAGTAATTGACACTTTTATTAAGTAACACAGTTGAGCACTTTTTCCACCACTGTCTTGTATGATCATATAATGTTGTGACGCAACAGGGCACCTACGCCGACGAGGCTGGCGGTGAGGACGCGCAGCACTGCAGGCCGTGCGACGCAGGCTGGTTCTGCAGCAGGGCGGCTCTGTCTCAGCCTCAGGGCCCGTGTAACCCCGGACACTACTGCATCATGGGAGCATCCACCGCCTCTCCAGCGGTAGGAATTAAGACCACCATCAAGCTAATCACCTGCCATAGACCATAATTATTCACACGGCGGCCATGTTGGCATTTTACATTGGGTAAAAGCAGGGTGGCTACGGGGTGGCATTTCATTAACGTAATGGCAAGATGGCCACCATGTGAATATGGTATAGACACTTTTCACGGCAGCCATATTGGATCGAAAATAGCAGTACGTGTAATTTTATTTCCTTCCCAAGTGTTACCAATGATACCTATGTTCCATTTATTGGAGCAGAGTTTTATTTCTTCCAGTGTCAACATACACAATCGCAGCATTGTTTCTTGGTTGTTCCACCCAGGTCTGTTTGACCTGAATGTAACAAACAACAACCTTGTTGTACCATTGGTAACACCTGAAGGAATGTGTCTGCATGCCGTGAAAAGGTCCATTATCTTCTACGAGCTTGAAAGATTGAAGTATATCGGTACTAATGTACTGTGATTGACCAATGTAAATGCTTTCAACCTGGCGTCCCGATTTTGGGCATACTATTATCGACACATTTTAATTGCAAAAATAGCAGATCGACAACGTGTGACACATTATAGATTGCTATTCGTTGTGTAAGGTTTAAGTGGAATGACACATTACTGGATTGTCACTGAAGCGTTTGTCCATTTATTCCCGCCTGTCCATAACCATTCTAACTGTCCCTCCAGCTGGGTGTGTCCACTGGTGGGGTGTGTCCCGCTGGCTTTGTGTGTCCGTCGGGGACCAGGTACCCCCGGCAGTACCCCTGTCCCGCGGGGACATGGAGCAGCACCATGGGAGCCCGCGACCTGACCTCCAACTGTGTGCCCTGTCCTCCTGGACTCTACTGCAACAGCACAGGCCTCCGCCAGCCCTCTGGGGCCTGTGGCGCAGGTATCGATGGATGTTTGAACGTATACTGACCAAGACACACGGACACGCACACGGACGGAGTGCAAAACATACTCTCCCCATGCCTTCGGCTGGTGAAGACAATAGTTGAAATAGCCAATCTGCTCACATGACGCATTGTGATCTTGTAGATTGGCTATTTCCACTATTTTGGAAAATGTTTGAAAGAACATTTTTCAACAGGGAAACAAAATTATGATGACTATAATAATAATTGCACTTATATCTCAAATCATTGTTATTAGGCGATTATGTAATAATTGTGACAGGCCTAATGAAGAAACGTTTGTCCGTTCTTGTAAAGACATTGAGAAATACAAGATGATAACTCACGCTTGTCACCCAGCCTGAGTGTGACCCGTCACTTGTTTAAATGTCATTGTTCTAAAGAAGATTGTCCGGATTGTCATACAGACACTGTACAGTATATACCAAGCACATCTGTCCGTTTGTCCTTCTGTCCATCCGTCTGTTCTGACCTTGTGAATGCGATGTTAATAATAATAATAATAGCTTGAATTTACATATTGCCTTTCATGACCCCAAGGACGCTTTACATCAAAACAATGAACAACCAACAAACAAAGAATCAACCAAACAAAACCACAAACAACAATGTGCCATACTTATTTCTTTCAAGGCAGACTTAAAAGAGTCCAGCGTTGTTTGGGGAATGTTGAGAGAATGTCGTGACATTTGGCACAGAGGTCCACTTGGACTGATCGATTAACTGATACATGTCTCTTTCACTGCATGCTATATGAATCGGATGTAAATGGCAAATGGTTGGCGGAGGCATACAGTCGCGATGCAGCATTTCTAGTTGGATTTGATTCTGAAGATCAAATCCGTACCAGGTTTCACCATAGAAACGCCTTTGTGGGTGACCAAAAATATATACAGTAATACAGTTGCAGACTGCAAACCTTTAGCCTGTATCTATTTATATTCATCTATGTACCTGACATTTTAAAAATGGGTTTTATTTATTTTTCCATTGACCTTTTAGATTATTTTTGTCATGTGTATTGTATTAAAAAGGGTATCTTTGAAAAACAAAGAAAAGGTCAGACACTTGCCAAAATGTTGCTCTTTATTAGGTCGACGTTTCGGTCGATTAGACCTTCATCAGGACTAATCGTCTAATCGACCGAAATCAACCTAATAAAGAGCAACATTTTGGCAAGTGTCTGACAGTGTGCGGGACCTTTACTTTGTTTTTCAAAGATACCCTTTTTAATGTATGCTCTATTGCCCTACGCACCTGTCACTAGCCTTCTGAGGTGTGCATCGGCCTTTTGCTAAAAAAAAATCATGTCATGTGTATTGTGCCTTGTTTTAACTTGATTGTTTTATACTACTGTACAGCACTTTGAAAGATAAAAAATAAAAAAATAAAATGTACTTACTTACTATTCATTTTTTAAACATAATGCTGTATTATGTATTTACAGGCTACTACTGTTCAGAAAGAGCCACGACCCCCATGCCGTCCGACGGTGTGACGGGGGACAAATGTCCAGTGGGACACTACTGTCCCCCCGGCTCAGCCTCTCCTGTCCTATGTCCCGACGGACAGCACTCTAACGTCACAGGTACCGCTCGCCATGATCTACTCAGGGCTGTCACAATTATTACATGATTGATAATCAATCGCCTAATCGCAATTAGTTGAGATTATCGCAATTATTTTTTGCATAATCGTCATAATCATGTCCATGTTGCAAAATGTTCCGATATTTTCAAACATTTAGTGGAAATAGCAGATCTACAAGCTTGAACGTAGATTGGCTATTCATGGTTTTTTTTAAGTATAAAGTTATTAAATGATGCACCTGTTTTTTTTTTTTTTTTAAAGATATTTTTTTGCGGCTTACGCCTTTTATTGGTTTTTGAAGGGACAGACAGTAGGCTGACAGGAAACGGGAGAGAGATGGGGGAAGACATGCAGTAAAGGCCGTGTCGGGCTCGGGAGTCGAACCCGCGGCACACTGCGACTGGATTACCAGTCGGGTGCCCAGACGGTTACGCCACCGCCTGGGCATGCACCTGTTTGTTTACGAAGCCTAAAAGCCAAACAGAAATGTAATGTGTGTTCACAATGTTCAAAGACAGAAACTCAATTATTTGACCGTCGATAATCAGCAAGTAAAATATCATAATCGTGACACCCCTAGACCTACTTAGGTATTTGTATGGTGAAAGGTTAAAGTTCAGAAAAAATTATGTTTTGTTGTGTATAGGCCAGTAGTTCTCAAACCTTTTGGTGTCAAGGACCCCATTTTTTATATGTTTGTAATATAAAAAAAATAAATAGCAGATGTACAACCTTGCAGCGCAGCTGTGAGCTTGTAGATCTGTTATTTTTGAATAGCCAACGCAGAAATGGATATGGAAAGTGGTTGAAATGATTGCATGTTTAGCTGGGGACCCCCCTGGAACACCTTCAAGGACCCCTGGTGGTCCCTGGAGCAAAATGCGTCTCTGTTTTACCAACCCAGGCGCAGCAGAGTGCGAGGACTGTCCTCCGGGGACCTACTGTCTCTCCGGGGAGGGGGTGCAGCTGTGTCCAGTGGGACACTACTGCCTGGGGGGCAGCGTGGAGGCCATCCTGCCCTGTCCCCCTGGCACGTACAGCCCTGAGCGCGCCCTCAGCCAAGTGGAGCAGTGCCTCATATGTCCAGCAGGTGGGAGCATTGCCACATAACATTTTCTACTGCATGCCTGTACAGATGCAGGGAATTCTATAAATGAATTTGTTGATTTGGATGAATTAAGTGCTACTGATTAAATCAATGTATGCTATCTGCAATACACTAATGCAAATGAATCCTATGGTTTGGATCAATTAACCTGATTTCAACATATCTATGACCGAAGCAAATGCAGTATCATACCTATGACACTCCTAAAAGAGATCCAAAAGTATCTGGGTGCTTTGTCAGAAGATACAAACAATCTGCACATAAAAAAAAATCACACCCGTGTGAACTGAGTGGTGTAAGGTATTATATAGCCTGATCAGCTGTGTTCTGACGTAATGTCTGACGTAATGAAATCAGCATCAACCAATCAGCATCAACCATGCTCATTTTTTTTGCACAGACAGACAGACAGACAGACAGACAGACAGACAGACAGACTAACAAAGCCAGTTGTAGGAGTGGTTTACACCACTCAAAAAAAAAAATATATATATATACAATACATACAATTTTAACGTTTTTCGTTTTTATACTGAACTGACTTAACACAATCCCCACCAAAAATGGTAGCCTGCATTATTTGTCAGGAAGCGACACCGCTAAAATACAGTTATTCAGTTGTATAAATGTGTTTGATCCGATCTAGTGGAAAGGCTATCACATTAGCTTCACATTAGACACTGGACTGCGCCATCAAGTCATAGTCGGTCTACAGTCAATGTTTAAGGTGTGACTCTTAGGCAAGCCCCATTTGATCACAACTGCTTGTGATCTTGTAGACCAGCTATTTTCTGTAAAGGGGGACAAAGGGAGCGGACCTATTTAGAGCCCCCCTGAGGGAACCAGTCAACTCATCATATAAGGTTTCAGTGGTTAAAGGTTCAGTTGTGAAATATATATTTTTACTAGGGTTCATGTCAACGTTGCACTTGCAAATAGCTCTGGATAAGAGTTTCTGCTACAGTGAATGCGTATTAGGCCAGTCAATCTAAGCTAAATAGGGGAGTGATCCAAAATAAATTGCAATAGTAATCGTTGGAGGTCTTTTATGATCCTTATAGGGTCATCCAAATAACATATTAAAGACTTTCTGGGTCTGTGTGAACACAAACATTGGCTTGTGATTGGCTGATCACCCCATAGCGATGATTTGACTGGCTGAGCAAAGTATATACAGTATTGCAGATTAAAGTGAGGGCAGAAAGTGAGACGCCAAAAGTGATTGGACGGAATGACATTTGTGATGATTTGATTGGCTGAGCACATAATGTGATGTATGATGATACGAGCGCAACTCACTTCACACGACACAAGTGTTATTTTTAATATGTTATTAGGATGACACTAAGGATAATAAAAATCCTTGAACGATTACTAT
Source organism: Electrona antarctica (assembly GCF_951216825.1). Taxonomy (NCBI): domain Eukaryota; kingdom Metazoa; phylum Chordata; class Actinopteri; order Myctophiformes; family Myctophidae; genus Electrona; species Electrona antarctica. The sequence continues at coordinate 13,225,075 of NC_136792.1, read as the reverse complement.
TGCAATTTATTTTGGGTCAAACCTTAGATTGACTGGCGTATATGCCTTAAGAAAATATAATGTTTGTTCCTGAATGTTGTCATGAAACTTGAATTGTGCGTGTTGGTCTCCCAGGCTTGTACTGTGAGGAGTGGGGTTTGTATGAACCCACTGGGCCCTGCCAGGCTGGATACTTCTGCTTAGCAGGTAATGTAAAATATACAACATGATCATGATGTCATACCAGCACTGCAGTCACTGGGCTTTTATTATATCAAAAGTGCACATTTAGCTCTCTTAACTCTGAATTGTAACTTTATTTAACCCATTTTGGGCGGGTACCCCTTTTGGCGTTTTAAACATTATGTTATAATTTAGCTATTGAAAAATAGCAGATCTACAAGCTCATAGCGCGCCACCGAGTGGCGCGCTACAATCTTGTAGGTCTGCTATTTTTGAAAAATCATGAAAATATTTATTTCAGAAAACTGGAGGATTTAGAAGAATTTATTTAAATTTCTAGGTCAGGCCTAAATGGGTTCAGAATGAATAAAGGTATGAGTAGAGCATAGTCTCTGCTCTTACATTGCTGTTCTAACTGACCATGTCCATATAGGTATCAACTTCCGGAACCCAGATGGGAACTTCAGCACAGGAGTTGGAGGGGCGTGCCCACCGGGCCACTACTGTCCTGAGGGCACGGGTCTACCTGTGTCCTGTCCACTGGGCACCTACTCCAACAGGTGGAGCACACACACTTCTACACTACTACACTACTACACTACTGTCCTGAGGGCACGGGTCTACCTGTGTCCTGTCCACTGGGCACCTACTCCAACAGGTGGAGCACACACTTCTACACTACTACACTACTACACTACTACACTACTGTCCTGAGGGCACGGGTCTACCTGTGTCCTGTCCACTGGGCACCTACTCCAACAGGTGGAGCACACACACTTCTACACTACTACACTACCATACTACTACACTACTACACTACTACACTACTGTCCTGAGGGCACGGGTCTACCTGTGTCCTGTCCACTGGGCACCTACTCCAACAGGTGGAGCACACACTTCTACACTACTACACTACTACACTACTACACTACCACACTACTACACTACTACACTACTACACTACTACACTACTGTCCTGAGGGCACGGGTCTACCTGTGTCCTGTCCACTGGGCACCTACTCCAACAGGTGGAGCACACACTTCTACACTACTACACTACTACACTACTACACTACTGTCCTGAGGGCACGGGTCTACCTGTGTCCTGTCCACTGGGCACCTACTCCAACAGGTGGAGCACACACACTTCTACAAAACAATGCTTTATTGTTTGTTTTGTTTGTTTTTTACAGTGAGGCGAGCCACCTAGAACAGTGGTTCTCAAACCTTTTCAAGTCAAGGACCCCCAAATTGATATGTATTTGAACACAGACCCCCATCTGAAAATGTTTTGTGTCAGCTGGGACCCCCAGAAGAGAAAAGACCTGTGTTCTTTTGTTATCTTCTTTCTCAAACGTATACAATATTTTTAAAACATTTTCAAAAATAGCAGATAGTTCCAAATTCAATTCCAAAGACAATTCCCCTAGTTGAAATGTAAAATTACGTACCTGCGCACGCACACACGTATGTGTGTGACTGTGTGTGTGTGAGTGTGTGCGTGCATGTATGTATGTGCGAAGTCTTGTGTGCATGTCCGTTTGTCTGTGTGCATTTAGTATATGATAATCTATTCATGCCTGTCGTGGGTGTACACAGTCTGTATCTAACAGAGGTGGGCGGCTGCATGTGGTGCTCGGCGGGACACTTCTGTGGCTCTGTGGGTCTGACCCGTCCATCTGGGCCGTGCCACGAAGGCTTCTACTGCCCTGGAGGAGACTCTGCAGCCACTGGTACACCAGCATATTTAGATTTAGTCTTAGTCTAATGAAATTGTTTAGTCTTGGTCTAGTCTTAGTCGACTAAATATCAAAATCTTAGCCTTTTAGTCTTAGTCTTAATGCAATGTTAATTTTGCCAGAAAAGATTTAGTCTTAGTCTTTTCAATAACACACCATTTTAGTCGGCTCGTCAGAAATTTTCAGTAGCACCGAAGAGCCAACTTTAAGACGGTACCCGTCCCCCCGAACCTCAAATGACGTCACATTGTAGGCTCTACAGAGCCGAACCGACTTTTATTCGGCTCTAAAATAGGAGTATGACTATGAATCGCGCCTTAGTCCTATTGAGTCTTCTGAAATTGTTTAGTCTTAATCTTAGTCAACAAAATGAACACGGTACAGTGGAACGCACACTACAACAGTTTTCTGAAAAACCCATATTCAGTGGTGCTCGACACTTTTTCATGTCCATTTGATATTCAACAATAATGAGTTCATTAATACTTTCAAGACTTTGGCCTAAGGCAACATGCAGATATCAAATGATCAAATAATGCAATATGGCACTTCACTCTTATGAATGAGCTCACACCAGAGAGCTGCTCTGCTTAAGAAAAAGGCTTGGTGTTTTTGTGCATTTTGATTAGAGAATTAAGTAGGATTCATCACATTAAAAGATTACCATCCATAATGTCATTGTAACTGTGTGTGTCTGTGCTTTTCAGTGGTGGAACTCTGGAAGAAGTAGCCTACTCAACATTTTATTTTATTTGTAATTAAAAGTAGCAATACCCCAATGTAGAAAGTATTACGTCTGAGTAATCAAAATTTACTTGAGTAACAGTACGACAGTATTGGCATCAAAATGTCATTAAAAGAACCAAAAGTAAAAGCACTCTTTATGCAGAGATGTCCCATTTCACAAGTTTTCAAAATGTATAAAAATATTGTGAAAATAGCACATCTACAAGCTCACATAGCGTTGCATTGCGACACATTGTGAACTTGGTTAATGAATGTTTTGTAATAATAATCAAAATCTAAGTAGCTACGTTTTGGAGGAAAAGTGGAGTAAAAGTATTGGAAATTGGAAACACACTTCAAAGTAACACTCAAGTAAACGTTTGTTACTTTCAACCATGTTTTTTCCCTCATCCTGTAGTGGTGGAAAGTAACTAACTAACTTTAGTTACTAGTTACTTTCTAGATTTTGATTATTATTACAAAACATACGGTAACCACGTCAGCCCTATACATTTCGGCCATTTGAAAATAGCAGATATACAAGCTCACAATGTGTTGCGATGTGACACATCGTGAGCTTGTAGATCGGCTATTTTCAAAAGATTTTTGAAAACTTCAAATGGCACGTTCTGCATAATGAGTTGTTTACTTTTAGTACTTTGAGTACACTTTGATGCCAATATTGTATGTTTACTCAAGTACATTTTGAATTCAGGACTTACATGACATGCTACGGAGTAGTTCTACATTGCAGCATTGACACTTTTAAAAATGTTTAAGTACTATTTGGCACCACTGCTCCATCCTGCAGGCTCAGAGGGGGCAGGACGGATGTGTCCAGCGGCTCACTACTGCCCCGGGGGCAGTGCCAACCCAGTGCCATGCCCAGCGGGAACCTACGCCACGCTGACGGGCCAGACTCACTGCTCCCACTGTCCAGCTGGACACTACTGCCCCGAGAGCACTGCCCACTTCACCCAGTTCCCATGCCCGCCCGGACACTACTGCCTCGATGGTACCGTACGCACACACGCACGCACACCAGAACCAGGGCTCTCCCCAAAACCTGTCAACTAAAACGGTTCAACTTTTACATGACGCCTGAGGTTTCGAGTTTTTAGATATGTGGTTTTGATCGATTGATTGAATGCTTTATTAGACGGACATGCAAATGGCAACAGAGTCAAGCAGTTGATCTAAAAGGATAATACACAAACACAAAAAGTCCTTGAGGTCTTGTGTGTGTGCGTGTGTGTGGAAATATCCATGATATCGGTATTGTTCAATAATGAAGGTACTATCCCAGAGTTGACTCAAGTTAACAGGAAGGTGTGAAATGTGACACCTCCGCCTCCCAAGGGAAGAGAGAGGAAGTCAGTGCCAAAACCACTAGTAAGTTCCACCAGCAAACTGCTTCTAAACAGCCAGACCTCATGGCTACAGTAAACCTCACAGCAGGGTGCTCCGGCCATGTGCTAGCACATGGCAGGTAATACTTCCTGGTTTTAAACCAATAGTAAGGTTGGCTATAAACCAACCACAGGAAGGTGCAGCAGCCAATTAAATGTTAGCTGATGTGAACCTGCCCAACAGGGCGGGTCTAAGGAAACAAAGGTTTTAAATGGCCTTGCGCCAGTTTCTACCAGTCAGATTCAACCAACTACGAGAATCCACACCTCATGTAACCACATGGACATGATGAAAAACAACTCACATTAGACCAATGGTTTTTTACCTAACTAAACGTAACTAAACGAACCTAACTAACCAACTAGTTAAAACTAACTAGACGTCTAACCTAAACTGGGTTAAAACTAACCCTTAAACCAATCCTAAATAAGCTAGTTCATGTGTTTAAATGTATGTTTGTTAAACGACAATAAAAGTATAAAAGACACCTGAGTTATATTATTTAGACAGTTTGAGTAAAGACATACTCTATGTGCAGTTGTGGCCTTTCAGTAGGCGTAGCTATGGACCATGATGCTATCATCTTAGCAAGTTAAATCGTGGATAGCTATAAATCTGAACAGTAAAAAACCATACGGTGCGATTATTGTCATAATCGCGGTTAACTTACTAAAACAAACGCTCAAAATGAGCAAGCGTTTTACTCCAAATGAGTAAAAAACCATAGCGTGCGATTACTATCGTAATCGCGGTAAACTTTACTAAAACAAAAACTCCAAATGAGTAAAAAACCATACGGTGCGATTATTGTCATAATCGCGGTTAACTTACTAAAACAAACGCTCAAAATGAGCAAGCTTTTTACTCCAAATGAGTAAAAAACCATAGCGTGCGATTACTATCGTAATCGCGGTAAACTTTACTAAAACAAAAACTCCAAATGAGTAAAAAACCATACGGTGCGATTATTGTCATAATCGCGGTTAACTTACTAAAACAAACGCTCAAAATGAGCAAGCTTTTTACTCCAAATGAGTAAAAAACCATAGCGTGCGATTACTATCGTAATCGCGGTAAACTTTACTAAAACAAAAACTCCAAATGAGTAAAAAACCATACGGTGCGATTATTGTCATAATCGCGGTTAACTTACTAAAACAAACGCTCAAAATGAGCAAGCTTTTTACTCCAAATGAGTAAAAAACCATAGCGTGCGATTACTATCGTAATCGCGGTAAACTTTACTAAAACAAAAACTCCAAATGAGTAAAAAACCATACGGTGCGATTATTGTCATAATCGCGGTTAACTTACTAAAACAAACGCTCCAAATGAGCAAGGTTAGTGTGCAATTATCAACTTAATCGCGGTAACTTTACTAACAATTAAACCAGTAGCCTTGTAACTAAAATAGCCTGGTAACTAAATAGTTCAAAGCACGGTTAATAGACGCCACAGCTCAGACGCAAAGTCTCAAGCATAGATGGTAAATCGCCTGATGTAACCACAGGCCTTGTACTAAATGTACAAACAAAAGTAACTCCAGCGTAAAACAGTACACCAGCTAAAAATCCAGTTTAGCACAGAGCTCTGAAGAAGCCAGCAGACTTTAGGATAAAAGCGTTACTGTAAAGCTAAACGGTTGCTAACCTAAACACAGGCGACAATGTGATCCAAGTTCTGGGTTTTAATAGCTACTCCAGAGTCAATGTCTATTCCAGCCTCTGATTCCAAGCAAGCTGAAATGTCATTTGATTCGGGAGTGATTATTGTAACTAAGAGCTGGGCCATTATTGTTCCCAGTTTCCTCCTGGCTTTCAACCAGGGGAAAATGGCCGCCAGAGCAAAGCTAATTTGCTAAAACCATTAGCCTATTGTCTGGTGCCTTCTACTCTGAAACACTTCTAAAACCTAGCCATGAGCGGGGGAAGGGCAGAGTAAATAGGCAACAACAGGACAAAATGGCAACTTGCCTCTACTCTCTAGAAGACTCTCCATCCTAGCCTTAAGTGCGGGGGAGGGTAGAGTTTGGTAAACAACAGGGCTCAATATAGAGGCCACTCTCACTCCTGCTATCAGCAAGGGGTGGGGGGAAGTCGTAAAGACAAGCCCAAATGCTAATTGTGACCCCACAGGAGGCACATGCAATAGGCTTGTAAATAAATGCAGTCAGGGAATGACACAGACCACTAAGGCTAAAACTAATTGAGGAAAATAAGGGAGGCAGGTATTATTAGCAATGAAATGTGAAACCACTTTTAACTATAATTCCCAGCTTAAATTAGACCAGAACCGTAACAGAAGGAAAAATACTGTAAACGCTAAACTGGCTAAAATCCCCTGTGTCAATGCTATAAAACTATAAAACCGTGAGAGCGCTTACTAAAATCCCAAAGATTCATAAGTTTGATAGGTGAAGTAAGGATGGCTTTATTCAACGAGTTAAAAGTTAGAAGCAAAGAGGCGCAATCAATATTCAATAATTTAGCGGCTGAGTGTGAAATGAGTCTGTCACAAAAATCTCCCAACACCGCAAAAGCGGACACATTTGGTAGGCTCAAAATAGCTTACGGAAAATTAGCGGATAGCTATAGCGACTATTCCGAGGAATTGAAAGAAGCTAATTTATCACAAAATGCTTTGCAAGTAAATAGTGAGCTCCATGACTGCACGACTAAATACTATAACATGAGGAAATTGTTACTGGATTCAGTGTGGTTACAAGTGGAACCACAATGGTCAAACTTGTCTGACACAATAAACAAATTGATTAGTTCAGAGACGAGGGAACCAATGGCATCAAATGCATTAGATAAAGCTCTCAATGTTTTGAATTTAATATTACAGGACACCAAATCCTTAATAAGTCCGAAAAGGTCAATACAAATGCTCTCTGACTATAAAAAGCTTGTCCGAGGAAGAGACAGGCTTAACCTGCAAGCCGCTCAGGCTGACCACGATCTAGGGCAAATAAAAATAGGGTCACTAACACAAAGGATCCAGGTCACAGCAGCGGAGCAGAAGGTCGGAGAGGTCAAGGAAGACTACACCAGAGACGTCACCTCGATGGGGGAAGAAACGGACGGGAGGCGACAGACGCCTGACCGCACTCTCACCCCAACAGATGACGCCACTACGTCAGCGGAGGACAACCAAGCTCCCCCCAAAGCGACACCAGAACAGCAGGGAACCTGCTGTGTCCTACCAACAGATGACGTCACCCAGCGAGCCCCAGGGGGGCTTGCCACTAAGTCAGCGGGGGAGAACCAGGCTCTCAACGGGACACCAGAACGGCAGGGAACCTGCTGTGTCCTACCAGAAGACTACGCCAGGTCAGCAGCACCGGAGGCCAGGGTGAGTCCAAAGGAAGAAACCACCCAGAGAGCTGCCGGGGCCAGCACAGCGCACGCTGTCACGGCGTCCGTCGCGGGAGACAACAGGAAGTCGACCACCACAGAACAGTGGCACACGCCACAGCAATCCCTCGCCTCGGAAGGGCGAGATGACATCAGAGCGGCAGACCTAGGTGAGACGAAACCGTCCTCCACCAGTGCAAGCAGCGGCCTGACACCCACAGAATCCACCCTGTCAAGGCATAAGCCCTTGAGTTTCACCAGGGCGGAGTCTGCGACGATCGCCCTGCTATGCCTACCCATGCCAGCGACCACTGCAGTAGTCCACCCCACAACAGCGACCACCACAACGTATCCCCTCCCGTCCGGCGAGGGTAAAGGTGGTCAGCTGGGGGGACCGCCCACAGCCAAACCACGTGGAAGCTGGGGAAAGCTTTGCAAAGCAGCGCTCTCCATCACAAGCCCTGCAGCCATCGGTAAGGTCACAATAAAACCTGCCGATGGCACCGATGGCAGAGGGAAAGTTAAAATGAAAAGATGCAGTCAATGCCAGTTACGTCATGAATGAATGACGGATGCACACACATGCCTACCCCCCCCAACACCGGCGGGCCCAAAAGGATGACCGCCAGGAGGAATGTTGGCACAATTGGGGGAGCGTGCGCGCACGCGCACACGCGCACACACACACACACACACACACACACACACACACACACACACACACACATGCTTCCCCCCCCACACAGGGAGGGAGACCTCCAGGCTGTCACCAAGGCGGAGAAGGACAGTGACAACTTCATGTGTGTTTTTAACAAAAAGTGTATTGTGTGATTATTATTGTGTGATACAAGTTAACATTACAGAATACATAAACATTCCCCGGTTAAAGAGTACAAACCAGAAAGTATAAAGTAACTCATAACTAGGGTAAAATGGTAAATTAATGTGTGGTATAAAATAATGTTAATTCTTCCTTTCCAGCAAGGGAAAAGCCTGGGTGGAAGGTGTCGTGTGAATTGTGACTTACTTAGTTGCCAGACACAAACTGACAGCCCATGTCAATGACACCTCCTATTAAGGGTCAATGAATGACAGGGGCAAATAGTGTGTAGTATCAATGTTTGAAATGTGATGACTTTGTGTTTGCAGGCCAGTTTGAAATCATTGCCTAAAAAACCCTAAGGTAACCAAATCGAAGGGCCATGCTAAATTACACATTAGTTACTAAACACACAAAATCCAAGGGCTTTTACGAAAAAGACAGTAAAGTAAACCAGAACCCTTGTGAAATCTATCTCCAATCTGCTCAGGACCAAGCAAGTTTATGAGGGGTAATAAATGGCAGGAACCAACCTGCTTCTAAAATGTAACAAATTAAGTAGTGATCCACGAAGATATCACAAGTCAAGGTATTTGTTTGAACAAAGTGGAATCAAATTATAACAGAATTACAAGTAAGGAAACAAACAGGAACCTTAGAATGAGTAACTAATTCTGAAAAGATAAAACAAAGAACAATATTATAATTCCTTAACCAGTCAGTTCAAAGGCATGTTAAGCAAATCATAGTATAACTACTCCAAAGTCAATGTCTATTCCAGCCTCTGATTCCAAGCAAGCTGAAATGTCATTTGATTCAGGGGTGATTTCCCATTTTCCTCCTGGCTTTCAACCAGGTGAAAATGGCTTTGTGTTTATCAAACCCCCCCCCCTCGGCAGATAATCAATGTGTCGAAAACCAAACCCTTTATAAACGAAATGAGTGTTTGAAGAACCTCTTAATAAGTTTATGAATAGGTTCTTGCGGGGGGTGTGGAAATATCCATGATATCGGTATTGTTCAATAATGAAGGTACTATCCCAGAGTTGACTCAAGTTAACAGGAAGGTGTGAAATGTGACACCTCCGCCTCCCAAGGGAAGAGAGAGGAAGTCAGTGCCAAAACCACTAGTAAGTTCCACCAGCAAACTGCTTCTAAACAGCCAGACCTCATGGCTACAGTAAACCTCACAGCAGGGTGCTCCGGCCATGTGCTAGCACATGGCAGGTAATACTTCCTGGTTTTAAACCAATAGTAAGGTTGGCTATAAACCAACCACAGGAAGGTGCAGCAGCCAATTAAATGTTAGCTGATGTGAACCTGCCCAACAGGGCGGGTCTAAGGAAACAAAGGTTTTAAATGGCCTTGCGCCAGTTTCTACCAGTCAGATTCAACCAACTACGAGAATCCACACCTCATGTAACCACATGGACATGATGAAAAACAACTCACATTAGACCAATGGTTTTTTACCTAACTAAACGTAACTAAACGAACCTAACTAACCAACTAGTTAAAACTAACTAGACGTCTAACCTAAACTGGGTTAAAACTAACCCTTAAACCAATCCTAAATAAGCTAGTTCATGTGTTTAAATGTATGTTTGTTAAACGACAATAAAAGTATAAAAGACACCTGAGTTATATTATTTAGACAGTTTGAGTAAAGACATACTCTATGTGCAGTTGTGGCCTTTCAGTAGGCGTAGCTATGGACCATGATGCTATCATCTTAGCAAGTTAAATCGTGGATAGCTATAAATCTGAACAGTGTGTGTGTGTGTGTGTGTGGGGGGGTCACCTGTCTAAGGGAGAAGTGAATATTTGGTAGATGTATTCAGTTAGCTTCTATTGTCATTCTCATTCATGACATATGATGTTCAATGATTTTTATTGAATTATTGAAACGATAACGTTTATCACTTACACGATACATGTGATTGGTGTTTAATTTTGTGCATATACTATAGGCACCAAACATGCTGCCCAGTTCGTATTGAATTATTGAAAAGACCATCATTGTTTCAATAATAAGTGTGATTAGCGTGTACTATCGTTTTGTGCGTGCAGGCACCAGACATGCCAGCCAGTTCCCGTGTCCCCGTGGGTATTACAACCCCGAACCCATGACCCAGAGCCTGGACAGCTGCCTGCCCTGCCCGCCCGGACACTACTGCGAGAAGGAGAGACTGGCCAGCGTCTCGGGAAAATGCAAAGCTGGTGTGTGTACTGTGTAGCAGTAGTACTTTGAATATAATATACTTTTTTAAAGCGAACATTTTTAACTTTAATCTTTGCTTGTATAGAGGTCCCTGGCACAACATATTTAATATAACATACCCACACACCTTACCTATCATTACTTTCCCTTTTCCTTCCCCCACCAACCTCTATGCCTCTCAGGGTGGTTCTGTGTGTCGGCAGCGTGGACCTCGCAGCCCTTCGACCTGGACAACTACACCAACGCCAACTGCCTGTGCCCCGCCACCTCCACGGGGGGCCAGTGTCAGGAAGGCTTCTATTGCCCGTCGGGCAGCTCAGAGCCTCTGCCCTGTCCTCCCGGAACCTTCTGCAACACATCTGGTATTTTGGAGCACTAATATATTGTCAAACATTGTTCTAATATAGTCAAACATTGTTTTAACCTCGCACAATTCTGCTAGCCATTTGGTTGAAAAGGAGCAAGTGCAACGTAGCTCATATCACATCTTAATGTCAGTGCTGTGACCACTACATACAAAGAAATAGGGAAAGAAATAGTGTTGTCATTGTTGGGTGGAAACCTTGTATGTCCAAAACTTTTACTTTTCAGGAAATGGAAAACAAAACAAAGAAAAAATAACCTGTGTTCCAATGGATTTATGTGTGACGACTGACAAAAACAACATTTTTGTTACCTTTGTGTACGGCATTAATTTACAAAGAAAACAAAATAAAACATAACTTGTATGGAGATACAAGTTTTCTACCCAACAATGACCAATGAAGTACTGTGAGCAATAGAAAAAGAAATGACTCAAGTCATTATCAGCTTGGGTTGCATTGTCTTGCATATTGTACCTTAGTGGGGCTTTCTGTAGTCAAGTTTGCAGTCTCTAGTCATGGTGTGGTGGAGGAGAGCATTCACAGCGGGTTTTATACTACACTTCAATCAATATTTCAGCTTTTCTAACAACAATGTCATGGTTTGAAAACTGAGCCAATTATATAAAAGACGGATTTACCGCGAGGCGGATCATAAATCATCATGAGCTGCAGTATTTTATTCAACAGTAACAAAGTTACAAAGATTTAAACACATAGTGCTAAACAGTACATAGCTACAAAATACATGTGTGCAGTTAAAGAAGAATGGATTACAAGACAATCTCATCAGAACACATGCACAGCTGTGTTGTGGAGACCCTCAGCGACTTTACTGATCAGTGGATGACGGTAAAGTCACTTTATACTTGTATTACAAGATACAGCATCATATAAAGTTAACAATAATGATGTTGTTGTCTTTATTATTGTGTGGTTGTGTCACAGAAACACACTGCAACTAATCTGCGCTGTTCAGAATGATGCGTGTAACTGGAGAACGAAGATAGCTACGGCCAATCGAAACAACGTATGTAAATACGTGCAGGAATGTTCACACCCCCAAAATGCGAAAATAAACTGTAAATACAGAGACATTTTTGCAATGTAATTGCAACGATAAAAACCTTCTTTAACATTCGTGTTAATGTGGCTAAAAAGAGTTTCATTAGCGCCGACTTGTGTCTCAAACCACTGGGAGGGGTCACATATATAAGAAAGCTAGATGGCTCACCCGTGCTCTGGCCAATGGAGAGCGACGTTGCTACGTGGCGGCCATCTTACCGAGGGGCAGCATAACATTGTGTCTATATATGGGCATGTACTTTTGAAATAACCATAACTTGCTCAATTTTCAACCGATTTTCAAACGGTTTGGTTTGTTATAAACGTCAGAGACGTCCGCATACTTATATATACATATACATATATATATACATATACATATATACATATACAAATTAAGCAGATAAGCGTCCTGAATCATAGCCACGTTGACAACGTTTGTAATAAACCAACCCGTTTGTAAATCTGTCAAGATTTGAGGGAGTTTGTTTGAGCTGCCATTGAACATACTGTACTGTAGCCCCTCAGCAAGATGGCCGCCGGGTGAACTACGTCAGAGACTCTGCCTTGAGCCATCTAGCCTTTATATATGGCTATAGAGAGTAGAGACACACAGGGACTACAAATTTCACGCCCCCAAATGAGAAACGGCCCCACTTCTGGTCCGTTTCAACGTGTGCTGCAGCTGCCAATGTAATCCCTATGAGAGGCATCATAAAATACCCTAATTTCACTGGTTCATTCATTACTGAGGCTGTAGCGATTTTTTTTGTTCCAATAAAGTGTCCCATATATTTGATTTGTCCTTTTCAATGTCACATACCTGCCATCTCAATATACAACCCACAATGTACAATAATATACTCCAATCAGTTTGTGAAAAGTGCTAGCATTGTAAATCTCAAGTCAAAGTGGTCGCACGGTATATACGTCACGGTAGCATCCCTTGAGGTTTTCAATACCCAGATATATTTGTTGTATTTCGTTTTATATGTTATGTATTTGTGGAGAATTATCCAAACAGGCTTGCAAGACTAATTATTAATACTCATCTGGGGAATTCACTAGGTAGTTGAAAATGTCAGGATATGTCACTCCTCCATTTAGCTGGGTTATTTTCCCAACTATTCAGCCAAGTTAATTTTATACAAGTTGACAACAATAAAACACACCGTCGGAGCTCCGTGGTAGGTAGAACATATTAGTAAGCCCGTGACATGTTCAAAATATAGACATGCATGAACAAAGTCAGTCGGGATCGGGATGTATTATTGAGAATTCCACTCTTCAAAGTCGGCGCTCGTTGCCTCGTAAAGGCAGTGACGTCCTTAAAAGCGACAGGTTCTCTGTCTGCCGTCTCCCCTCTGCTCTGTTAACATTATGGGTAACTCATTCAAGTGGTAAATTAAATGTGAAATAGATCCTCTATTGAGAAAACAACAATATATGTTGACAAAGACACTTCATACATTTGGAAACATATTTTTATTCAAATCAATATAGTCTTCAGTTCATTTGGTATTATTTTAAAAGTAAGCTAACTACAGTTGAATTTCAATGGACTTCTATGGGTTTGCCTGCAGTACACCGTTCTAACGGACCAGAAGTGGGGCCGCTGTCTCATTTGGGTGCGTGAAATTTGGAGAGCTGGCTTAGTGTCCCATTGGCCGTGGGGCTTAGTGTCCCATTGGCCGTATAGGGCTAGTCTCCCGTTGTCTTAGAGGCCAGCCAATCATGAACATCTCGCCACTAGACTAGAAAGTCCGATCATTGATCAGTACTGCAAGCTGATAAAAATAAAAGAGGATAACGTGATACATATGCAGCAGCCCACACCTATAGACGGTGACAATAACAGTGTTGTGTACTTCTTGTGTTCTCCTCCAGGCCTTGCTCTGCCTACGGGCCCCTGCTCTCCTGGATACTTCTGTATAGAAGGAGCCACTGAGCCCAGACCCAGCAATGGAGACACAGGCAGCATCTGTCCCCCGGGGACATACTGTGGTAGGACCTTTTTTACATTTTGTTTTATTTTTTTTAGTCGATGCCATACAGTGGTTAACCACGTGCAACCCAGATTCGGCTCAAACAAAGGGTTAAATTAATTTAGCTCCTATGTCACTAAAATGTGGAATGCCCTACCAACAGCCATTAAGAAATGTAAATCCCTAGACTCCTTCAAAACTGCTCTCAACGGGTGGCTGCAATAGAGGGTATATGTATGCATAAAGTGAATCGAGTGGCAAAGTGACTTGGCAAAGTGAGTTTAATGTCGTTTAACATCTTTAATGCAATCAGATAAGGACTTTTCTGTTTGGAGGTACTGTATGGGCTATCGTGGCCAGAAAAGTAGCAGCAATACTTCCATGTATGATGATGTCACGTGCATATCCTCTATTCGAAACTGACCCCTGTAAAAAGTCAAAGCCCCCCCACCCCCTATTTCTTTCCACACCGTACGCATTTCCCCCCCTCTTTTACTTTCTTCAACTGTATATATACAGTATGATGATTTCCTTTTTTTCATAATTTGTACATCTTTAAATGTTCTGATGAATTGAAAATGGAGGTCCCCGATGTAGAGATTTTGATTTGACTTTGAACTGTACCCATTCTACAAACATGTGAATACATTTTTCAATCAATCATTTTCAATCAACCTAGTCCTGAGGCAGATTCTACAAATGGAGATAGTTTTCTGCCCGGCAGCAGCAGCAGCGATATGATAGCAGAGCAAATATTGTACTTTTACTCCTAGTTACTTTGTAGATTTGTATTTTTATTACGAAACATACATTAAGCACTTCAGTCATTATACAGTACATTACGGCCATTTGAAAATTGCGGATCTAAAAGCTCACAACGCGTCGCAATCTGTTATTTTTTTATACATTAGAAAACTTGTGAAATGGGACATGCACTTTTACTTTCGGTACTTAAGTACATTTTGTACTTTTACTCAAGTACATATTAATTACCAGACTTTTACTTGTAACGTTTTACATTGCAGTATTGATACTTTTATTTAAGTAAAAAAAAAAAAAAAACATTTGAGTACTTTTTCCACCACTACTTTTTCTGTGTTTGGGTTTCACCAGTTGAGGCCTCGGAGGAACCAGAGCTGTGCCCTGCCGGTACCTTCTCCCCGGTGCCTGGTCTGTCCAGTGAGGACGGCTGTCGACCGTGCACTGCAGGCTTCCACTGCGCACGCCAGGGTCTCAGGACCCCCACGGGACCCTGCAGTCAAGGTCAGCCCCCACCCCAGCACGAAATAGACGAAATAGACATCATTTCAATCTTGGAAAACTTTAAAGTTAAGTTTCATACCCTAAAGCTAAGATGACGTGAATATTCGAGAGATGTATTGTCGGGACTCGGAATACATAAATAACAATACTAAACAAATTACAGCCCAAAAGGCCATTTCTCAAATAAGCTCAGATAAGGCCCATACAAGGCCACGATACAACAGAAGGTATGAATTCATATATTTTTCTTATTTAGCAGTCTAGCCTGAGGGAGGTACTGTTCTTCAGTCTGCTTGTGCTGGCTTCGAGGCTCAGATACCTCTTCCCTGATGGCAACAGGGTGAACAGACTGTTGTGGAGGTGTGTGGGTCTTTGATGAGCCTCAGGGATTTCCTGAGGCAGCGCTGGGTGTACAGCTCCTCCATCCATGGCCATCTTGATTGACAACGAGAAAAGTTTGCTCCTCTGAGCACAGATCCCCACCAGGCCGAGTTGCCTATACGTAGAGTCTGCAAAAGTCAAAGCCAATTAGAATGGAATCTGCAAAATCTGACTGATACATCTTGATCACATGACTCCAGAGATAATTTTGCCTGGATCCAGACGATAGACCCCGCCCACAATCTGAGTGAACAGCCTATTATGTAATTTATGTGCTGCTTTTTGAGTTTTGGACAAGATTTGTATTAGTAGTAGCAAAACAAAGGAAAACGTGATATATTGTCTGTTATTATTTTAAGGTTAGGGCATTTGAAGTGGTCAAACTAGCAACATGTTCAGTAGCATCTTCCAAACAATCTTAATAATGTCGGCTATTTCGTATAAAAGCAAAAGTTAAAGCCTGTGATTTCTTCACCTGGTTGGCAGTATGAAGAACAGCAGAAACAATATTACTAAAACATCATAATTTTACATATGGTGTTAATTGTTTAGGAATCCGTGCTAGTGGGGGGGCCCTACTTTCATTTCATAATTTACAAATCACTCATCAGTCGTGAGATTTTATTTAGCTTTAATCCATGTTGCAGGCTACTGGTGCCCACCAGGCCAGACTGTGCCAATGGGCACACCCTGTCCACCCAGGTACTCGTGCCCCCAGGGCAGTGCCGCCCCGCAGCCATGCCCACTAGGAACGTACCAGGACCAAGAGAAGCAGGCAGCCTGCGATGTCTGTCGGGCAGGTATGTCCGGAAAAGTATCTGTATCGGGCCATCGGCGCTTATTTGTCAGATCGGGTCAGATCGGTATCTGCAAATATACCAGTCTAACCACCGATCCGACACAGGGGTATAGTAAGGGGTTGATACTATGGCAAGCAAATAAAATGTTGGAGCATGTGTGGAGTTTGCTTTGAAGTTGCCCAAACTGCAAGTGTACATTTGAGTGAGGAGTCTGCTATAAACACAACACGAGATATAAACACAACACGAGATCACAACACTGGTATCGGTATTCTGTATTGGTATTCGGTATCGGCTAACGCAGAAATTGTGGTATCGGGATCGGATCGGAAACGAAAAAAGTGTATCGGGACATCCCTAAAAGAAATGTCATTTTTTAATTTAAAGTATATTCTTCAGTGGCCTCTTTCTTTGCCTTCTCAGCAGAATTTACCCCACTTTTTTAATCAGTGCTTTTTTACTTTTGTGAATCCTCTGTGCTAATTTAAGGGTCCATCTGGTTCCATTTGTATACACTCTTGGGAGCGCTCTCATTAGTCCTAAGAGTATTCCAATTATCACGGATGGTTTCTTAATTCATTAATTTAAATTGCATGGCACTTTGTAACTTTCTTAAGACTGCTACGGTATTATGGAAATGATTTCCTCATCGCTGTTGTAATTAACACTGTTAATGATGGACTCATGGATTGTAGATCGTGTGTCTTGTTCCTTCAAGGGTACTACTGTGATCTGAGTGTGGCTCCAGCCAATGCATCTGCTCTGAGGCCCTGCCCCATAGGACACTACTGCCCTCCGGGTACGGTGCTGGCCAGCGAGAACCCCTGTCCCACGGGCACCTTCAACCCCAGGGAACGCACACACGGCCCGTCAGACTGCATGTCGTGTCCCCCTGGACAACACTGTCCTGATGTGGGCCTGTCAGCGCCAGCAGGTGACACAGAGAGAGACCCACCCTGTTGTGGTTCAGTCACTCAGGAACACTCGCGTCATAAGTAGACTTGACCATTTATTGCAAAGTAAAAGTATCAATACTGCAATAGATAAATACTCTGTTACAAGTAAAAGTCCAGCATTCAAAATTTACTTGAGTAAAAGTACAAATGTATTGGTATCAAAATTGACTTAAAGTACCAACAGTACTCATTGTGCAGAATGTCCCATTTCAAGTTTTCAAATGTTTAAGCATCTTTTAAAAAAATAGCAGATCTACAAGCTCACATTGTGCCGCATCGCGACACATTTTCAGCTTGTAGATCGGCTATTCTCAAATGCCCTAAATTGAGTGGTTAATGTATGTTTTGTAATAATAAAAACTCTACAAAGTAACTAGTAAAGTAACGTTTTCAAATAAATGTAGCGATGTAGTGAAGTAGAAATAAAAGTACTGGAAATTGGAACTATTCAAGTAAAGTACAAATACCTCAAAATTGTACTTAAGCACAGTACTTAAGTAAATCTACTTACTATACATTACACCACTGCAACAGGTACAGTTAAACATGGCGTTAATGGCTCCACTCTTAAGATGTTCCGTACATTATGAAATGAAAAGTGTGGCTGAGGCAAGCAGACTGACAGCTTTTTTGATTGATTGATTGAAGAATTTATTAACAGTTTGCAGAATTACAGTACATTTCAAGCACAAATTCAATACAAAGGCTGTTAACTGTGAGTGGACGACCCAATTAAGCATTACACTTGTTTCCAATAGGGTCCACCATGTTCAAATCATCAAAACATTTAGAGACGTACAAATAGACACTTCTATAGACAGAACAGGAATTCATCATAAAGGAGGTAAAAAGGGAAAAGAAACATATACAGTGAGGGAAAAAAAAGGGGTGGGCGGTGGGGGGGATTCACGTTCAGCTCCGTTAATTTGTTTGTTTTCCTTGGAGGAGCTGCGTTGGGTCCCCAAGTCGGCTCTGTGGCCGTACCTTGAGTTGGCTGTGTGGCCGTGACCGTCTGATTACAGCTGTGGCATGTACTGTATGCATGATGCATGCTTGATGCATGTGCCCTGCATCAAGCTCTTAACGGGTTGCATTGCAACTCACTCAGAGTTTGTAAATCAGCTTTCTTCCAAGTATTCTTTGAGGCACACATATGGGTATTTCGAGGCTTGTCCGAATCCGCCATTACGTCGTCGGGTATCAACAACGCAGCTTTCACCATTGGAATTCATTTCAGACCCAGGGAGATCCATATGTTTTTATTTTTGCGCTTTCGCTTTTATTTTTTATATTTTGTATAGAGGGACAGACAGTAGGCTGACAGGAAATGGGGGAGAGAGATGGGGGAGTAACATGCAGTAAAGGCCATCGGGATCGGGAGTCGAACCCGCGGCACACTGCCAGATTGGATTACCAGCCAAGGTGCCTGGACCGCTGAGCCACGGCCCAGGCCCACACTCACATTTCTGTATAGCACCTGACGAAGCTCACGGCAAAACGCGTTGTGCTAATAACTAAGTTGATGATGCAGTAAGTTCAGTAAGAGCAGTAAGAGTGTGCAGTCCCTTGAAGGTTTATTTCTCTTTTTGAAGTATATGCCTGCTAGCTAGACTTGCACCCCCCACAGGGTTTTTTGGATGTGCAGGTGTCCCTTCTTTTTTTTGTCTCATACTCCTGCCACGCGTAATACATAATCATCTTCATTGCACATTCCACACAGTCAGTCACATGCAGCCTCCAATTTGTGGTTTTATTTGTGGATCGTGTCAACGATGAGTTTGCCAACTCAGAAGTTCAGAATCAGAATTTGCTGTTCTCTCTATTTATACACCCACAACGGGGAGTGATGAATGACAAGTGGTAGGCATTGCAAGGTGTGTGTCTGTGTGTGTCTGTCTGTCTGTCTGTCCGCACGCCCGCCCGCCAATAGACATGGGGCTCCATTTTCGTCACCGCTAAACCCCTTATCCCTAAACTTCTTTGCCTTTTTTTTACTATTTTGCAAAACATTTTTGAATAGTTAAAATGGCCAGTCTACAAGCTCACAACGTGTCAATGTAGATTGGCTAGTTGAACTATTCAAAAATGTTTTATACCTAAAAGAAGTTTAGGTATAAGGGGTTTAGCGGTGACGAAAATGGAGCCCATGGTCTTCAAAAGAGAAATTCTTGTTTTATGGTGAAAAACAGATTTGGGGAGCTTGTAGATTGGCTATTTTCTGTATATGACACCCACCTGCAAATGTATAAATCAGGGTTAGGATTACAAATGGCAAAAAAGGTTACATTTATAAGATTAGATATTCATGACGTAGTATATTTTTGTACAGTTACAGTATAGTGGTCTACTGTCTAATGCATAATTTTGTAGTCAATGTTAATTGTAATGTTCTTGTGCCATATCCAGGTCCATGTCATGCTGGTTACTGGTGCAAAGAAGGTGCAGTCTCTCCCAGTCCTTTGGATGGAGTTACAGGGTTTCCATGTCCCCCTGGTCAATACTGTCCTTCAGGTGAGCCACTGTAGATTACATTTTCCTAGGACCAAATTGAAGTCAAGCACTTGGTTTTGTAACCTCAACAAGGCAGGCGCACCGACATCGTGGGATTGAGACTCTTGAGCTGCCCCTGAGCGAGTCAATGGGTGCGCTGTCCGAGTTGGCAAGCCATTGGCAAAAAAATATTGCTTTAGGTCATGGTTAGTTAATGTTTATCCCATGATTTTGTAACCCTTTTTTCACCCGGTGCCAATTAGCCGAACGCTAAACCCCACCCCAAAAGCGATTGTCCAATGTCAATCCAAAATAGTTTAGCAACCGTTGCTAAGGGTGGCAAGCTTTCGTCACCTCTCAGCTGTCACTGTCAGTGTTATTTTTGTATGGCCACATGTGTTGTTGAAGACAAACGCAGCTTAACGTTGGTAAAGTTATACACGACTGAGCCACCCAGGTGCTGGCAATAATACTAATCACCGTAGTCTTGCATGCAAACTCCTGTCGGACTTAAGTTGATTGAGTTGGATACTGTTTCTCCCTCTAACCTTTCCCTGTATTTCTAGTTTATTGAAAGAATGTCATGCACATTTTGTCCGGTGCATATCCTACTGCAGGCCTGGTTGACTACATTTCGAAGACATTTCCAAGCTCTTGCTACTGAAATGATTGATTATTTATATGGAGAATTCCCGTCATGTAACATGCATATCAATGGGTGAGAAGGAAAGCTTTCCATGTACTCCTCTCATTGCTAACATGCCTATTGGACAAGGGCGGGTTGGGGAGGGACTTAGTGAAAGGCTAATTGCCTAAGCTGTAATCGTGGGCTTTCTTTTCTATGGAAAAACGACATGATGGGAACTATGCACACAAATTAATTTCACCCACTCTTTTACTTTGTAAATCTGTGATATGACAATAAAGTCGAGCTGAAATATCCAGTGCTTAACTGCTGGAGTTTTGAAAGCAGGTAGCTTGTTGTCTCTGCAGGCACCCCGGCTCCGCTGGCATGCCCTGAGGGCAGATGGTCCAACAACTCTGGCCTGCGGAGCCATGAGGACTGCCAGCCATGCCCTGGGGGACACTACTGTCATTCTGCTGGCCTCACCGCTCCCACTGGACTCTGCACTGGAGGGTACACCACATCACAAATACACCACACCACTCTATGACACTCCACTCCACACCGGATCACACCACACCAATGCAAAATATTTAAACAGTCATCAGTTACAAGTACTGTGTACAGCATGTCAATAGCGATAGTAAGACTCTTGTTTCTTTGTCAGATACTACTGTGTGAGGGGCTCGGTCACGTCCACACCCACCGACGGCACTACAGGCGGACCTTGTCCCGAGAGGCATCACTGCCCGCAGGGAACTACTCTGCCTGTGCCCTGCGACCCGGGGACATACATGACTGTGACACACGCCACTCAGTGTGAAGCGTGTCTCCCCGGCTGGCACTGTGTGTCTGGCTCCCTCTACCTGTGTCCTGCAGGTGTGTGACCTCCTCACCTAGCACTGTGTTGTTGTTGTTGTCATACACATTACATTAATATAGGACCACATTGGACTGGTTGGTGGTGCTTGAGTTGTTGCTCATTTGTTGCGTGGGTTTCGCACACTGAAAATAGCAGAGCTACAAGCTTGTAGATCTGCTATTTTTGGCACATACGTTGGCTAAACATACTGACAGTCCGACAGGCAATAGTCTGACAACACTGTCACTCCTGACATGCCTGGCAGGTTAAAACAAACCGGTGGCTCCCGACATGTGTGGCAGGTTACAACTAACCCGTGAAGGTTAAAACTATACCGGTGGCTTCCTGTGAGGTTTGGTTCATGGTTTGGGTTTTGGGTAGGGTGTCGGTCTAATGAGTCCGACTGTTAGTACGTCGGACCAAACACATGCACCAGAACCAGACAACATTGTCACAGAAAGGTAGCAAAAATTCTACAAGCTCAAAACATGCCACGATGCAACACATTTTGATCACCTTTTTCTCTCCTTTTTTTTTTTACAAGGTACACAACACGTGTGTAATAAATGCAGTAAAATATAATGCTAAACATGTGCAACTATTTACTGTATTTACTTACATAATCTGCCACATACTGTACAGTAGCGACAGTTACAATATTTTTGTTTTAGACATTATATATGTGTTTTGGTTTGTTCATGTACAGTATTGTCAAAAGAGGAAGGAAGAAGTTTCGCAAACCTGAACATGCTGCAAGCCTTGTTTAATGTTTATACTGTGTATGTTTCTAACAGTATACCTGCGTTGTTGTCCCATAGGCTTCTTCTGCCCCGAGGGGACCGGCTATGACATGAGAGGCTGCCCCGTGGGGACGTACAGCCCCGAAGCTGGCCTCTGGGCCTCCTCTCAGTGCCGGCCGTGTGACGGGGGACACTACTGCTCCTCCACCAATGCCACCGCTGTCACGGGGCCGTGTCAGCAGGGACATTACTGCTCCCGTGGAAGCACCTCGCCGCGGCCCGTCTCACAAGATGCAGGTATAGAAAGAAACAGCGTTTGTTTGCTGACATTCCATCATGTGTGCTGTATATCGTTGTATATCTCCGTATTTCAACTTGTGTTTTCTTTTGTAAATGAATGCCCTACTTTGTCATACTACAGTGATACTACAACAGTGTCACACAAAAGTAGCAAAAATAGATGTTCTGCAAGCTCAAAACGTGCCGCGATGCAACACATTTTGAGCTTGTAGATCGCCTTTTCTGTGCTACTTTTGTAAAGTAATAGCAACGACACTTGAGTGACATTCAGTGCTTTTAACTAAGCCCTGTTTTATACTACTTTCTACAATGGTGTAACACTTCTTTTTTCACTATTATTTTTTTTAACATTTTAAAATAAAAACATTATTTTGTAAAGCTAAATGTTTTGAAATGTCATAAAATGCACGTTACAATTCGTTTTTGGTATGAATTGAGTCTCAAAGAGCAATATTTGCACTGTGGATGTGTTGCGGCTTCAGGAGAGGGAGGGCTGTGTCCTGCAGGTCATTACTGTCCCACAGCCAGCAGCCAGCCGCTGGCCTGTCCCCCTGGAACCTTCTCTAATGTCACCCAGCTGACCTCTCAGGTCAGTGGAACCTTCTCTAATGTCACCCAGCTGGGTATCCCAGGTCAGACACACTGCTTGTGTGTGTGTGTGTGTGTGTGTGTGTGTGTGTGTGTGTGTGTGTGTGTGTGTGTGTGTGTGTGTGTGTGTGTGTGTGTGTGTGTGTGTGTGTGTGTGTGTGTGTGTGTGTGTGTGTGTGTGTGTGTGTGTGTGTGTGTGTGTGTGTGTGTGTGTGTGTGGAGAACTTGTGTAAAATAAGCAAAAACACTAATTCCAAAAAGCCTTATAGCCTACTCTTAAAGTTCTACCATAGAAAAAAATATTCGTACCTCAGAGTGAAATAGATATAACATAATCCCTTTGATTTGAGTAGAGGTATGCTAAAATGCATAAATTCAGTTACAAATAACTAATCGAATTGAAACAAAGTCAAACTTTCAAATTCTTATTACCCGTAGTTCTAATTGCAGATGAAAAATCAACCTGTACCCGCCAAGGTTAACAGTGCCGGAGATTAGCTGTTAACAGACGGACGGACGGAAGCACACACACACACACACACACACACACACACACACACACACACACACACACACACACACACACACACACACACAGACACAGACACAGACACAGACACACACACACACGGACGGACGGACGGAGTGCAAAACATACTCTCTCACCATGCCTTCGGCCTGGTGTAGACAATAAATTACTTACCATTATTTTGGCAAACGTAGAGCTTATCTGTGTTTGTAATATACTTCCCCCTACGTTATGCGATTGGATGTATCTTAACAGTATTAATATTAGCATTTACATAATTTCCCCAGAAACGTACAAAAACTTGGTTTTGAGGCCCCTGCAGGGACCAAGGGGACCTACCGGTAAGTTGTGAGTGTTTCGTATCAGCTTGTGATGGCCCAAGATACTGTACAGCAGGGGGTCCGGGACCCCTAGGCGGTCATCAGAGTTACTACAGGGGGTTACTACAAATCTTTGTGAAAGGACCTTTTTAACCACTTCAACCCTACAGTATATAAGAGGAACATTAGCCTACATGTTAACAACAGACCACATCACACCAGTCCTTCATGATCTCCACTGGCTCCCCGTCAAACAACGAATCGACTTCAAATTACTCCTCACCACCTACAAATCACTGCACAACCTGGCTCCCCCCTACCTCTCCAATCTCCTCAAGCCACACGCCCCATCCCGCGCCCTCAAATCCAGCGACGCCGGCCTCCTTGAGGTCCCTAAAAGGATCAAACGGAAAAACTGGGGCGACAGGGCCTTCTCTGTGGCCGCCCCTACCCTCTGGAACGCTCTCCCCAAACACATCAGAGATGCCCCCTCACTTCCCACCTTCAAATCTGCACTAAAAACCCACCTGTTCACCATCGCATTTCCAAGCTGATGTGTTTTTAAAACTTGCACTGTTTTATTGGTTTTATTCTTTTAATTGTTTTTTTCTAATAAAGTTGTCCTTTTCTTGTTTCCCCCCTGGCCCCAACACATGTAAAGCGTCTTTGAGTGTCAAGCGCTATATAAATCCCAGATATTATTAACAATACCTCACAGCGGGGTTCATGCTTCCTCTCTATCTCTCTCTGCTAGAGGTCCTTGGCCTGAAAAACGTTTAAGACCCCTTGCTGTGCAGACTAATAGGAAATAACAGTGGAAAATTTGAGTGAATTACAAAACTGCACACAGCGCAGACCGAGACGCTGGGGGCTAATTTGTGATGATACAACGCCCTGATGTAATACTAGGCATATAAAAAGAACCTTTTCACATCTCCCGCATAGAAACAATTTTCACATGTGTATGTGAAAATTGGGTGCGACACATGACTCATTACCTCCCTGCGTGGAAACTAGTTGACACTGGATTCCACGCTTCAATCTAACACACTCCATTTTGCAACAAAGTACACTTTCTCGCTCCGTCTTCCTTTCAGAGTGACATGACCAATATCTCTGACCTAAATCAATGTCGCACGCACGCACGCACGCACGCATTGGGCACACACACACACCTTTTCTACTCTTCCTGCATGAGTCTCTCTTTACTTACTCCATTTCTCTTTCTCCCTCCTCCTGCATCTCCATCCAGGAGGATTGCCAGCCCTGTGTGCCTGGTTACTACTGTGATGCGGTGGGGCTGACGGCGCCGCCAGGTTCATGCTGGGAAGGCTTCTACTGCCTGGAGGGTTCACAGCGCCCCGACCCTCCTTCCAGGGACAGCAGAGGAGGTCCCTGCCCCCGAGGTCACCACATCCTCCTGCCTTATAGAACCTAGTTTCTCCAAAACACAACAATAAAATATGCTCTATGCACACAGAATAACTCTTCCTACTTCCGGGCCCCTTCCCTTCACACCTGTTACCGATGATACTAATTGAAGCTCTGTTCCATTTCATCGTGCAGTGATTCTCAAACTTAATTTCAAGGACCCCCATAACTCTGAGAGTGTACAAATGGAACCTGTGTGTGTGTGTGTGTGTGTGTGTGTGTGTGTGTGTGTGTGTGTGTGTGTGTGTGTGTGTGTGTGTGTGTGTGTGTGTGTGTGTGTGTGTGTGTGTGTGTGTGTGTGTGTGTGTGTGTGTGTGTGTGTGTGTGTGTGTGTGTGTGTGTGTGTGTGTGTGTGTGTGTGTGTGTGTGTGTGTGTGTGTGTCCACCATCAGGTCATTACTGTGTGGAGGGATCGAACGCTCCTCTGGAGTGTCCAAGGGGAACCATCAGCATGGAGGAGGGCCAAGCCTTCTGCAGCCCATGTCCCCAGGGGTACACACACACACACACACACACAGTGGTGGGAAAAAGTACTCACATTTTTGTACTTGAGTAAAAGTATCAATACTGCAATATAGAAATACTCTGTTACAAGAAAAAGTCCAGAGTTCAAAATGTTTCTTGAGTAAAAGCAAAAAGGTATTGATATCAAAATGTACTGAAAGTACCAAAAGTAGAAAGTACACATTAGGCACAATGTCCCATTTGAAGTTTTCTAATTTTTAAACATCCTTTGAAAATGAAAATAGCACATTGTGTTGCATCGCCACAATGCAACACGTTGGGAGCTTGTAGATCGGCTATTTTCAAATGCCCGAAAATTTCGGCCATTTGAAAATATTACAAGACATACATTAACAAATTCAGGTTAACAGGTTAACTGCAGACCATTTACGGCCGTCTTTCAGGCTAGACTGCCTATGTTTAAAGTTACCGTTGAACAGCCACGGCACCGACCGCTGAGTTGCTTGTCATGAAAATCCACTTTAAAACGTTGTAATCGCTTGTTGTAGTGTAGAAAAGTATTCCATAGTGGCGATCACAACAACAGACCTGGCAGCGCACGGCTTCCTTCTCCGGCAGCTTCTCCGTCGGCTTCTCCATTGTAAACAATAGGGAATCAATTTCCCTTAATGTATGTCTTGTAATAATAACCAAAATCTACAAAGAAAGTAGTAACTAAAGTTTTCACAAAAAACATAGTGGAGTATTTGGATCCGAGATGTAGTGGAGTAGAAGTAAAAGTACTGAAAATTGGAAATACTCAAGTAAAGTAAAAGCACCTCAAAATCACAGATACAAATACAGTACTTAAGTACTTGTATTAGCTACTTTACACCACCGCACACACACACACACACTGTGTGAGATCGTGCCTCGAACATCAAACACACAGACCTGTGTAAACATGATGTGAATTGTGTTGATGTTCTTTTGGGTATTATTTAAAAACTGTGCGCGTACACACTATACTTTACAGTGCGTGTCGTGTGGGGACATCAACACTTTATGAATGCCACGTGTTGTACTCCGAAAACTCACAAAAGCACACAGCTTGTGGATTGGCTATTTAACAAACTCTAACCTTTTCCCTAAACCTAACAAAAATTTGGTTAGGTAGACATTTAATGTCTAATCTACTAACCCCAAACCTTCCTAACCGTAACCCTAACTCCCTAAATCTATTTTTATCCAATTAAACTATCAAGGACCAATGTGTATTCTTCGAATTCTACTAGCCCTCCCTCTCAAGAATAGTAACACAAGCAAGTGTACGCACACATGCATGCACGCACACCATCTATTTCAAGAAGACGACAAGTCAACGTTTTGAGTAAACAACTAAACCCTGACGGAAGAGTAGGACCAGTATTGCATGTGAATATTTATCAGAAAAGTCAACTTTTTGCTATTTAATTTCAAAATGTTACAAGGTCCCGATGTATACTAGGCGTATAAAAATATCCTTTTCACATCTACTGTACCGCATAGAATGGAAGGAAAGTGACAATTGGGGGCGACCCGTGACAAATTACCTCCGCCACGCACGCACGCACGTCACACACACACACACACACACACACACACACACACACACACGCACACACATGCACTAGACAGACAGCAACACCAGCTGTAGACGGATGTTTTGATACGTTTTGATATCTATCTTCTGATATGTCATGAGGTGAATCATATTCCCTCTCTTAAGGTATATATCTCCACCAAACAGATTACTATAGACTGTCAGTCAAATGAAGTTGGGAGAGCAGTCTGTTGGAAGGTGTGAACAAAACAAAAAAAGTAGCTGAATGCCCCTGAGAGCCGACACAGACAGACAGCTACTGTGGTGCTAGAAGTAGCCTATGGCGTGATGTCTTTTTCAACACAAGCCCGCTGCTATCCGAGGCTCGGAAGCCGATCAAGCATACTCGGTCGGCCTTTCGACGCTTACATACAACTTGTGACCCAACGCGACAGTGTACCCACCGCCCATTCAACAGCAGATTTTCGGCAACAGAAGCTTTCCAACACTTGTCGGTGTCCCACGTGTCGGTGAAATTGGAGAGCTACCTTTTTATATACACATTGTCTGATTTTTTTCCCCCCAATAAGGTCCTACTGCCCCAGTGGTAACGGCTCCCTGTCCCAGAGCTCTGGATGTCCAGCCGGTCACTATTGTCCCACGGGGACGGGGGACGGACATCAGCATCCATGTCCAGCCGGCTCTGTCAACCCTCACACCAGGATGTCCCAGCCCGAGGACTGTCTGCCCTGCCCTGCAGGTTAAATATTAACGATCAGAATCACCTTTATAGGCTATATGCACACATGCCATTTTGGAAAGAACTCCGTAACACCTATACATATAGCCCATTGATCCATTGAATACTGTATTACAAGGTACAGTTATACAATAATGGTAAAAGGATAACCACTTAAAAGCCCTCAGGGCTTGTTTCCTGCGTGGTCCTGTGAGATTAGTTTCTCCCTCATGTTCTCAAAGGGGAGAAGAAAAAGAGGGAGGGTTGTGGGTGAGGGCGGGGGGTCATGGAGAGACACAGCAGGGGAAGAAGATTCAAACATTATGTCAAAGAGAACTCAACAAATCTACATTATGTACACATCCACTCTTAATCCCTAGACCCACTCTTTATCACTCATCGATTCGACTTGCTTTTAGCTTCTGTGGCCCTAATACATGGAATGACCTGCAAACTACATTAAAATTGACCACATTGGTACCCCTCAGTCGTTTTACAACCTTGGTGAGCATACAGATCCCCACAATATGTAACTGTTTTTAAATCGTTTTGAAATGTGTCTTCTATTTGTAATTTATGTAATTCACATGTATACCTTTTGTTTTCCTTTTCCTGATCCTCTGATGTATTGTGATGTTTTTCTATATGATATTGTATTACTCGACGACACTGAAAATGAGTTTAATTTAATTTAGAGAATAAATAAAACTTGAATGAATGAATGAACATGCTGTAGCGTAAGACCAGCAGATACATGTACATGAGCTTAAGCATAAGATGTGAAAGTGTTAACGCATGATTAGACATAAAGGTGCAAAAAAAAGAGAAAAAAACACAGCATAATCTTCAAAGGTAAAAAAAAAAAAATCCACAGGGAAAGTAAAGTCTGCACACAGGAACATATCTCAACATAAATGGAGGAAAAACAGTCTGTTAATGATGCAGCTCGCAGCACAGCTGGCTGCAGATCGATGACCTGGCCCTGCTCTGCGGTTTCATTCCGATGTAATGTGCAAACAGACGCTCACTTAAAGGACCATTATCCCACTCGTTCAGCTTTGGAAATGGCAAATAATGAGGAGGCACTATATCGTAAAAGGAAACTGCAAATGCAGTTTTTATAGGTTTTACAGGGCTCAAGAGGGGTCAACCTGATCTACTGCATTTACAGGATGAAGCAATGTAGCTACACATATTTAATATTGATTTCTCCTCCAACCAGGCTCATTCTGTGCTTGGCCCGGGCAGGCCAGGGTGACAGGCCAGTGTGACGCTGGCTACTACTGCCTCTCTGCCGCTCGGTCAGCTACGCCGCAGGATGGAGGGCTCACTGGGGACAGGTGTCCCGAGGGACACTACTGTCCTCAGGGCTCGTCGGTGCCATTCCCCTGTCCACTTGGGCATTACAGCAACAAGACCAGGAACACTCAGATATCCGACTGCCTGATTTGTCCTCCAGGTTGGTCCCACATTGTACACATTTTTATGTATTGTAGATGTCGGTCATACAGAAACCTCTTATCTCCAACTTTCTGTGTTTGTTTGTTGTTTTTCTCGTAAATCAGACTACAGTGTCACACAAAGGCATCCGAAGTAGCAGAACCACATGCTCGAAACACAGCACAAAGCAACGCATTTTGAACGATTTTTTAATTTGAATCCTGAAAAGTAACTGTTTTCTACACATGAGGTTTCCACCCGACAGAGACATTATATTAACATTCCCTGACGGAGATCTCTGTCAAGACTAATCCAATGCTTCACAGCGGATAGCTTTATACAATGGTCCATAATTAAAGAAGAATGAAGAATTCTAGTTCAGAATCTAGTTCACGTCTTGAGTCCCGGTGGGTCTTCAAAATAAGGGTCTTGCCTGAAAAACACTGGTTTTGGAAGAATGAATGAATGAATGAATTAAATATTTTTTTAGGTCTCTGTTTCTATGTAATTCTTCTGCACAAAATGTTACGTTATATTAACTTATTTTGTTCTATGCACCCTAATGTGATTGTATAATCGTGTTTGTCGTGTTCTGTGTAAAGCACATTGAATTGAGTTGTTGTTGAAATGTGCTATGCAAATAAAATGGCCATGCCTGGTTGCCTTCACTGCCTTGTGTATAATATAATTATTTCCTGTCTTGTCTTGCAGGGTTCCTTTGCTCCAGCAGAGGGCTCTCTCTCCCTTCACATGTGTGCCCGGCAGGGTCTTACTGTCCACACAGACACAGCAGCAGCCTGCCCGCCTCTCTGCAGTGCTTGCCGGGGAACATGTGCCCCCCAGGCAGTGCCAGCCCAGTGCCCTGCATGCCTGGGGCCTACCAAGACTTGGCTGGGCAGGTAGGGAGATGTACTGCAGCATTCCTTAAATCCCTGTTGTCATTCAGCCACAAAAAAAGCTAAATAGTCAGCATGCAAAAATATAAATGAGTGATTGGACCGTCTATTTTATGAACCACAGTTTGCTGCTCCAGGCTTTGTGCGTGCTTTCCTTTACTGAATAGATTCTTTTTAACAATATATTTATTGACATTTTTTCAATGATATAAAACATTACAGTTATAGCTCTCTTAATAATAATAAAATGTCCTGAAACAATTCAAACATAGCAGACACACAAACGGACACAATAACAACAAAGTAGGGGAATAAAGACAATCATAACAAACAAACCTCAACAATAAAAAATAAAAATAAAAAACTAACAAAACGGCTATGGTCACCATTTTCCCCACATTACTGTCCCCATTTTTCTTGAAAGTCATCACATTTCCCTTTTATGGCTAAAGTAAATTTCTCTAGTGCAAGACAATTTGACAGTTCTTTGTACCATTGCTTTGCTTGATTGTCTGGTTTGTCTGGATTTTTCCAAAAGAGTGCCATTGTATGTTTAGCCTGGAGAAGAAAGTACTGTTAACTTTGAAGTTATTAAGAAATATACCCAAGATAGTGATACACAGTTAAAGGAGCATTCAGTGATTTGAGTGATTTGGAAAACCACCCAGTCCGCCCCGGTAACAAAATGTGCACATGCACGCTCTACAGTGGGGGGAAGTGCAACAGGCCAACAGCATGTGCACCAAGGCCCGCCCCCACTCGATCATGATTGGAGGAAGGCCCCTCTCATCCTGATTGGATGAAGGCTTTGCCACCCACCACCAAAACTGAAACTAGGGTTTTTTGACCCCAGGGGCTCACTGGGGACAGGGAGGAACTCCTTATATGGTCAGCACACTCTATAGTAGGGAGGATTATCCAGAAAAAAAGAAAAAATAAGTGATATTTGAATTAAGTCAAATCACTGAATATACCTTTAAGGACAAATAGGAATATCCTCTGAGATTATCTGGGATAATATACCAAGTACTTCTTTCCAAAACGTCATGATCTCTGGGCATTGCCATAAACAGTGAAATGATGTACCTTTCTCCTCGTTGCACTTTACACATCGGTCTGGTATATTAGGATCAAAATGATTAAGTAGAGAATGAGCAATATATACGTTCGCATCAGCCATTTGTATTGTAGTAACTTGTATCTGGTATTGATCGTCTGTGTTTGGGCTTTGTAGCAAGCCCTCTCCCAATGTTCAACACTTATTTCTACATTTAGATTGTTACACCAGGCCAATCTTCTACACTCGGCGGATCCCCAGACAACCTCACATCACGTATCATTAACCAGGGATAATTGACCACGACCATCAGAATAATCTGAACCTATAAAGCTACACTGCGGAGGTATACCAACGGCTAAAACTGCACTTTTTTTTAATGAATTGTTAAATATTATGGTAGTACCTTAAAGCTGCAGTAAGTGATATTGTGTTAAATAGCACTATTCTGATAGCAATGATGGCTATAGAGTGACGAAGGAAGGCACTGGAGCAAGCTCTGACGTTTAAAGCCTTTTTAATAACAGTTATAACCTGATTAAAACGGCTCTATGCACACAGAATAACTTTAACCTGATATTAAAACGGCTATATGCACACAGAATAACTTTAACCTGATATTAAAACGGCTATATGCACACAGAATAACTTTTCCTACTTCTACTTCAATTAAGGCTTCATTTAGTGTGCAGTGGTTCTAAAACTTTTTAATTTCAAGTACCCCCATAACTCTGAGAGTTACACACCCGTATGGAGCCATTTGGAACCCACTCAAGGACACTTTGAGACCCACTGTGTAGCAGTGTAGAGTGTTTCCAGTGAGCCAGCATGCACAATAGCAGCAGAGTAATGTAGTAAGAGAGTGGTGACACGCTTTGATCTCGCTGCAAAGCGGGTGCCTATGGGCGATAGTTCCAAACATTGCTCCTATGGCTGGAACTATTCCATTGAGATAGAATGAGCACTTCCGCATTCCATTGTTACAATGAGAGTCAACGGGAGTGCAATACTCTCTTTTATACTACTCTGAATAGCAGCACACTCAGAATGGAACAGAGCCTTCATTAGTATCAGCGGTAACACCTGTGAAGGAAGTAGGGACGGGGCCCAAGTTATTTTCAAAATGACGTGTGTGCTTCGAGGTTAGAGCCCATTGTTTGAGCTTGCTCCAGTGCTTTCATTCTTCATACTTAGCAGTCCTGCTCCTGAGATGGGCCAGACCAGCCTTAATTTGTCTAGAGGTGCGGCGGAACCCCTTTATTCCTGATTGCTATATAGAGTGTTGGTCCAGTAAGAGTCTCCCCGTCTCTCCAGCACATTAGCAAACAGAAGAGACATTTTCAGCTCATTTCCAATTGGATGCAGAGAAATCTCATGAGAGAAATCTCGTAGATAAACAAACAAGTAAAATTGGGAGTGATGAACCAAAACAAATGTGCTGACAAAGTTGCAACAGTATACAAATTGAAGCTGATAAATGAAATTCGGGTCCCAACACTACTGAACAACCACTCTCCAGCCACGACTACTATCTGAGCTTTATAACAAATGAGAGAGCTGCAATTTGGAAGTTATTTTAATGAATACAACATAATGCTAATAAAGTTTAGTATGTTAAAGGAGTAGTTTATCAAATAAATGGTATCAATTACATACACACCCCATGAAACCTTGAAAGTTTGTGTTTTTGTCCCATTCCTATGCCAATAATTTGATGCCCAGCAGAGTCTCCTACTGAAAAAACTCTTTATTAACTTTATTCAAGGCTTCATGTGTGTGTAATTGATTAAAAAATATACATTTGGTTGAACTACTCCTTTAACATGATGTAATACTAGATCATGTTAAAGGAGTGGTCTCTCATGGCTGGAGGTGGTCTCTCAGTCCCAACTCAATGAGACATTTTTAATCTTGCGTAGCCACTAGCCAGACAACTCTTCCACAATCTCTGAATGCTATAGAGTCTGGAACTACACCTCCCGAAATCTGAGTAAGGAAGCTGCCATTTCCGTTCACGAAAATATATTTTAAAATATCTTTACATTTTATTTTATTTCCATTTCTGCTAAGCAGCAAGCTATTATATGCATAGATGATTTATATTTATATTAGGGTGACCAAAATATAGTTGAGCCAGAAGGCAAAGCTCTCTGTCCTCTGTTCCTACTCCCCTACTCTCACCTATGGTCTCAACTCTCACCTATGGTCAGACCAAGGCTCAGTTGAAGGAAACACATCGACTCACTGGCCTTGGAATGTCTCGGGATCCCCCAGGAGGAAGTCACTAATGTTGCTCTGGAGAGGGAAGTCTGGAACACTCTGGTGGAGCTGTTGCCCCCGCGGCCCGACTACGGATAAGCGGTTGAAGATGGATGGATGGATGGACATTTGCGCGACTGTGAAGACGAAACGGAAGTGGGGAGGAGGCTCCACTTCCAATTTATCGCTTATCGATAGAGCTTCCGTTGCTCCAGACTGTATGACGGAAGCATTTGAAAATTGCGAGGGGCAACAGTCTGGCCACGCGAGACTAAGACATTTTAAACCCTGGTGACTTGACAGTGCTAGTCCTGGCTGAAGCTCATACGGCCAAAGAGACACACTGTAGACCTGTAGATGTTTGGAATCTCCTTCTTGAGATAGATGTTACAGTAATTGTTACTTAGTGCAGAAGTAGGCGCAGCAGTGGCTCTGGCTCAGGAGGTAGAGCGGTCGCTTCAGTTCGATCCCAGGCTCTCCCAGAGTTTGTGTCGAAGTGTTCTTGAGCAGGACTCTGAAACCCTCTGAAAAAAATGAGCAGATTGGTGTCTTGCATGGTTTCCTGTCCTCTGAATGAATGTGAATGGGTGAATGTCATGCACAATCAGAGTGCTATATAAATGCACCATTTACGATTTTACATATCCCCGTCGGGGGAGTACATAAAACGTACAGATTTCTGCGTTAAATATTTCATATCTGTTAGGTGGAAACCTCATTACCGGTATACAAAATGTAGCAGATCTACACGCTCAAAGCTTTCATTCATGATACCTACAGGACGTTAATTTACAAATTAAAATAAAATAAAAACACACAAAAAGTTTAAATATGGGAGGTTTCTGCCCGACAGTGACGATGTTGCCGTTATTTGCATTCCACGGAGGAACGTTTAACTCGTGTGCTCCACAGGCTGAGTGCATGACGTGTCCAGCTGGTTCTTACTGTCCTGGCACAGTGGATGAGGACACCAGACGCGTATCTGGGACTGTCACCCCTGTGCCTTGTCCCCAAGGACACTACTGTCCACCAGGTGAGACGAGGCTGAGCGAGTGTAGCCACTCCAACACAATGTTGCCGTGTTCTCCCCATGGGGCATTCATTTTGTACACTCAGGTCGCTCACTAGTGTATTTTATCCACTCAAGACACGCGGCCAATTAAAAAGATGGCTTCTAAATCAGCAGTTGTGACAAAACTTCAAAAACTGTACAAGCTCAGCGCGGCACAAAATGATTGCGTTGTTCTAAAGAAAAAACAACTTGGTTTTCATTTCCTGAAAAGTGAATATTTTGGACATAGCTGATATCTGTCCGACAGCAGAGATATGTAACATTTGGCCGTAAACACTTTTTGTAAGTCTGACTTTGACAATCAGTTATGTTCTGATAAACAGACACAATGTGACATTCACGATTAGTTCGGTTGTGATAAACACTTGTGTTGGGTGCGGTCCTGCTGTACCATCTGTGTGTGTGTGTTCTAAAGTGTATAATTCCTGATCCCAGGCACACAGTCTGCTGTGGCGTTCCCCTGCCCAGCTGGCACCTTGGCTGGGCAGACAGGGGTGTCCGGAGAGGCGGGGTGCGAGCGCTGTCCTCCAGGGAAATATTGCAGCTCCTCTGGCCTGGCCTCCCCCACCGGGGACTGCTCTCCTGGGTAAGCACAGGAACCAGGGGTGGAAAAAGTACACACATTTTATACTTAAGTAAAGGTATCAATACTGCAATGTAGAACTACTGTATGGTATGTTTTGTAATAATCAAAATATACACAGTAACTAGTAACTAAAGTTTTAAAATAACTGTAGTAGGTATAAGTATGTTTTTCGCGCATCACACTGGCTCTGGCCTCACGATCCCACCTATAGTAACGGGAGGGAATGTGTTAATTAACACCATGGAGGCCCGGGGCGGAGATCTCCGTCAAGTTCAAGGTTATGGTCAAGTGCCCAAGCCGGAGATTGATAAATAGGACAGAGATTAATGATTAACCGATCGCTTCGCTCCACAGCCTAGGAGCGCTTGTTGCCCAATCCGATCACGTGTCAAACAGTGACACGTCATCGAAAATGTTCCCTGCCTGTTTAACTGACGAAAACGAAAATCTTAAAACAATCATAACTCCCGATCTAAATCATCCCGTCTAATTCTGAAAAAAGATCCTGTGTTAGACGGCGGTCCAGTCGCTAGTCGCGATAGATTTATTCTTACCTCCCGTTGTTGTCGATCGACTCTAGAGTGGTGTGGCTATTGTTAGCTGCTACACAGACATGCACACCAACTTCCGGTGCGCCGGTAAAAGTGGTCCGGGCGCTATAAATGATGGGCACATGGATTAAATAGTTCCGGGCAAGCAAGGTGTTAATGATACGCGTGTCATTCTTGTTTTATATATATTGTCTCTGTCCAAAACTGTTTTCTTTGCAAGCTCAAACACGTCACTTCACGCAGCATTTCGAGCTCAAGGATCTGCTACTTTTGATGCTCTTGTGTGACACCGTAGGTCCAGGATGATCAAGTACAGTACAACAGGTTAAAATATGGAAATAATAGGTTTCTGCCCGACCGCATCAATATATAATCCCCCCCCCAAAATCGATTTATTTTAAAAAAACGAAGGAAAAATCTATGAGTTTTTCCATATTCAATGAAATGGATTTAGCTAGAAGCACCTCCATTACTCCACTCACACGTATCATGTTCACACGCAGACCATGAGAGATGAGGCTCTCTATCTGCTGCTATTCATTGTGTCCTGCCAGCTGCCTGCTAATTAAACCTCCGTGGCACCATTGTGTCTCCTCCATTCATCACCTCCGACATGCCTTTTCTTTCCGCCTCTTGCATCACAATATGCTCTTCTTCATCCCCATTCCTCTTTATCATTTCGTCACACATGTCCTTTGTATGCAGTATTGGGGTCAGCTACTGTACTTCGAAAGCGTAGCTTGTACAAGCTACAAGTAGCTCCCCATGGCAGTAGCTTGACAAGCTACAGCTATGTACATAGAAAAAAGTATCTGAGCTACATTGATCTGCATATATAACACAATATGTCTTTTCTTCTTCATCCCCCTCCTCTTCATACTTTCATCACATGTCCTTTGTACTGTACTAGAATTTCGCCGCCCTTCGGGCGGCTCATCCTAGTTCCGTTGCAGCGCAATGGGAAGAAGGAAATTGCGAGATTTGACAGACTCCACTTCATGTTTCAGCTGTGTTTTTAAACCCAGTATTGTGCCCTTCACATGTATTAACGGATGGGTATTATTATTATTTGTTGTATTTTATTTTCACATCAAAGCAAATTAAATTAAATTAAAATAAGCACACATGAAACTGCTTTTTACTGTTTTTGTTTACTTACAATAAGTTACTGTTTTTGGAAACCAAAAGATGTTGAGAATGGAGCAGAACATACTGTAGTATATTTTTGTGGGGACCTTGACTGCATTATAGTAGGCCTACAATCTTTTGGATTGCAGTGACCCCACATTGTTTCTTCGGGAACAATATTTGTAGTTACAATGAGGGCTACATGAGCCGAAGGGAGAGAAACACGTCGCCTCTCTCCAGTCCGTGCGTATGGTGCTGCTGGTGGCTGAATAACAACGGATCGCATCGCTGACTGACATAAACGCACAGTTACAATTCAGAGGCACTTCAATAAGAAAACTCAACTAATAACGCTTGTGTGTGTTAATCTGCCCGATGCTGACGTTAGTATATAATGTTTAGATTGTTTTCCTCTTGTACATGCGTTTGTGGGCACAGTGGCAGGGGGTGAAAAGCCGATTTGTCCCATGGTGTGCACTGCGCAACTGTGCAGTGTAAAACATGCTGAAATCAAACCACACACACACACACACACACACACACACACACTCAGTCACAAATCCTCCACAGTGTGATTACGTGTCTGCAGTGACACTGATGCGAGGTTACAATGAGTCCGTGGTGTGGTGAGACTGGGAAAGGAATAATGCGCGGAAGAGCTTGGCATCCGACTGCGCGCGTTGTGTCGATGAGATGGGCGCGTTGGGAAATACCGCACCGAAGCACACTCGCCTATTAGTTTGCATTGCATTTGCACAGTGTGCTCAGTGCGATATTTCCGAACGTGGCCGTTGTGTGTGTGTGGGTGTGTGTGTGTGGCTGGCTGGCCTGTGTTTTGCTGCGTGGGGACTGGGGATCGCCATGTGAGGGGGCTAGCCAATAAGGGGCCGGTGTTGCATGTGGAGAATTGTGTAGGTTAGTGTGTGTGGTGTAGCCGAACGGGGTGGTGAGAACATGAGGGGGATGTAGCACAGCAATCGGTGACCCCTACATTAAGCTGTGTTGCTCCCAGCATGCAGTGCAAATGCGTGTTGTAGCAACCGTAGCCAATGGGAAAACAGGATGCAGTGTTGCCAGGTCCGCGAATTGTAAGCGAGTTGTAAGTAGCGTGTTGAATGGCATTTTTTCTGGGCTTGTTTTCATAGACCTGGCAACAAATTAGGCGGGGGTGTCGGTGCTTGTGGCGTGTTTGTGTTTATTATTGATAGTGATATTGTTTGTGAGTCTGGACGGGAGGCGGCTTTAGTGGCAGTGCAATGACAATTTTTACGCGGGTGATGTTGAGTGTGGGCGTGCTGCGCGACATGAGGAGATAGCCATGGATCGACGCGGAGGGTAAGTCTGTGACGTGTTAGTGTGTTTAGTGGGTTGTTGCAGTGTGTGTTGCAGTGTGTCAGTGACGTAGTAGCTGGTGCCTTTTGTTCCTGGGTGCGAACAGCGTTTTGGGCACACCTTTTAATAGATGCCTGACTAGTACTACTGTACATACTGCCCCTCTGCATGTCCCCTCTGCTTTATTCTTTATGCTTATTCTTTACTCTTTATGCTTTATTCTTCATACTTTATATCTTTATACTTTGATGGGGTCCCACGCTGCCACGCACTTTTTTTCATGTGTCTGAGGTGGCAAAACAGACTAAATATAGTTATCAGCAAAATAAGTCCTCCTCTCCTCTCCTCTCCTCTCCTCTCCTCTCCTCTCCTCTCCTCTCCTCTCCTATCCTACCTCCATCCTTCCTTCAGTTACATCTGTATCCAGGGTTCCGTTCACCCCCAGCCAGAGGGAGGCCGCTGCCCTCCTGGGTCCTACTGCCCCCTGGGTTCAGGCTACATGTCACCCTGCCCTGTGGGGACCTTCAACAACATAGAAGGTGACATTATAAGACGGGGGTTCTCAAAGCTTTTTGGCCCAGAGGTACCCCTTGGAGGGGAGATTATTTTTCCAACTACCCCCTCATCCTGGCAACACCGATAAGCACTTACAACCTTACATTTAGATGCCATTGGAACAATTTGTATTAAAAACGTTTCAATCAAAGTCATCCAGACCCATTTCAAGGCGCTACCTCATTTTCAAAACATTTATTTAAGATGCTATCTTAGAATAGAAGACCTATT
Source organism: Electrona antarctica (assembly GCF_951216825.1). Classification (NCBI taxonomy): domain Eukaryota; kingdom Metazoa; phylum Chordata; class Actinopteri; order Myctophiformes; family Myctophidae; genus Electrona; species Electrona antarctica. The sequence continues at coordinate 13,186,072 of NC_136792.1, read as the reverse complement.
TGACTGTGCAGCAACATAATTGCCTTCCTTGATGCATTAATGAGCATCGGCCACACTTCCCATCTGCTGTGCACACACCATAATTCACTAGCAAAATAAATAAATAAATGCATAAATTAAAGTTTGCGGCCCCCCACTTTGAGAACCGTGGATATGAGAGGCTGGTCTACCTGAAGGTGTTGCTGTTACTTTTATTTAGGCTGTTTAGTTGTTTGTTTAAAAAAAAAGAAAAACGTAGGCCTATGTGCAGTAATATGTAGCCTAAATAGCAATGTAATGTAATAGCAACTCTCTTGAGGTTTTCATATTTGATGCTCTTATGTATTATGTAGGCTTTACCAAACCCTGATGTATGTTTTCCCGCTCCAGGGGGCGTGTCCTCAGCGGCGTGTCAGCCATGTTTGCCGGGTCACTACTGTGCACGAGAGGGCCTCTGGTCTCCTTCTGCACCCTGCAACCCAGGCTTCTACTGTCTGCTGGGAGCCTCTAGCGCCACCCCCTGGGGTAATATCACCACTGCACCACTATATCACCCCCTGAGGTAATATCACCAAAAAGCCAAAAATAGCCAAAAATAAATGAATAATAATAATGATTCCAATGAAACATTTGCAAAAAATTGCAGACCTACAAGCTTCATATGTGCCGCAGTGCGACACATTTGGAGCTTGCAAATCGGCTATTTTTGATACTTTTGTGTGACGACATAGAATGACAAAGTAGAGCATTAATTTACGAACAAAATTAGTATTATGCAATGTGGCCCTCTGGAGTGAGTGTGGAAATATAGTGATCAATGCCCTAGGGAATTATGGTCTTTACTGTACTATGATGAATGGCTGCAGCATACTTCTTGCCAAACCAAGAAGCGGTAAGAAGAACAGTAATGAAATGAACAAAACAAACACAGTTCCATGCTGAAGTTCCTTTCAGCAGTTCTGTTGCACCTCTGAGACTCTTATTCTAACTAGCTGAACATCATCTCAGAGCCTCCGACGTGAACATCGTCCAGACACTCGATGTACTCCTGATTTATATACCGTTTCATTCCTGCAATCTAGATAGTTTAGAAGAAAGACTGTGTCTCAGGGGCCTTCTTGGGAGGTACAGTACAAAACCTATAATCCCTCTTTGAAACACAACCTGACAAGCAATTCATTAAATGGAGAGAAGATAGCACGCACAGTCTGTCGCCAGAAATGGTGAAATCTCAGAGACAAATTCCCTGAAAGACACAAAGAACTTTTATGCTTTCGACAAGCACAAAAAAATTATGCTGCCAGCTCAACACTATATATTCTCCGGTTTTCTTTTGTTGAATGATATGCATGTAGACTCGATCTCTCGCCCTTGCTTTGCATGAATCTTTCATCGACCATTTTGCAATTCTTGTGATTGAGCAGTGCTGTAGTATAGATTACACTGTGGTTCTCAATGTGGGGTCCGGGGACTTAGGGGTCCCAGCCCCCCCCCCCAGCAAAATGATTCACAGTGAAGAACCAAAGGAGAGAGTGTACACATGTATAGAACCATATGGACTCAGGGTCCATTTGGCTGTACTGTAGGCCTACTGTACTGTAGGCTACAGTGTACACTACAGTATCAAACTAGGGGTCCTTGAAATAAAAAAAAGGGTGAGACCCCCAGCTCTCTAGAACTCTTTAACCCATTAAGACCCGAGGCAGATTCTACAAATGCCTTCTAATCTGTATTTCCCAAACCTTTTCGTGCCAAGCACCCCCAAAAATGTATTTGGCCTCCATCTGAGGAGAAGATTTGTGTTATAATTTTTTTTTTAACTATTAAACATTTTTCAAGCACAAGATTTTACAATAATGTTAAAAATAAATTGTTTTTATCATCTTTTTGACCTAAATTTAACAAAATCAATGGCCAATGAAGGGCCCCAGGAGCCCTTTCCAGGGCATCAAACCTAGTACCGCGTGGTCCAATTTCCCCAAAGGGCCAGTGGGGCCAATGGCTAATTTGTCCTTCGTCCTCCCCGTGGGAGCTCCTCACTGGCAGGTGAGTCAGTAGGATACAACAGCAGTGACAACACAGAAATGTGTGTGGGGAGGAATCAATTAGTAGTACTATATATTTCACTTTCAAATAAAATAAAGGACGATATCAGTCACTGAGGAGTCGGGCGGGTGTTTTCAATGAATCTGTCATGGTAAAAAATTGGGTTTGACGTTACAAACATGATTGAAAGTGAAATATCCCTTTGACAGAACACTTTCCGGTCCTCTCCGACTGCTGGTCTGCCTGGTGTGATGGACGCGTCTCTCAGGCAGTGAAAGGCATAATGGTGCTGGGCTTTTAGTTGGCCGGCTAATCTAATAAACAACGACATGCAATGAAGATCTATTTGTCTCGCTCTGTACAGGAAATGGCACGTTTCCGTTGCCTGGCGGTGGCTCAGATGCCCGGCAGCCTCAGACCCACGGAGGAGACCAGTGTCCCACTGGACACTACTGTCCTGAGGGCAGCGCCACGCCCAGCCTCTGTCCTCCAGGTATATATAGAGAGTATGCGCATGCTTAAAGTGAATGGCACATCGAGTGGCAAAGCAACATGCAAAGTGAGTTTAACATTGTTTAATGTTGTTTAATGCAATCAGATATGACTTTTCTGTGTGGATGTATGGGCTGTCAAGGCCAGAAAGTAGTTTTTAGCCACTCAGTAGGCGTTCCTGCATAACTTCCTGGTTTGATGATGATGTCACGCGCATACTCTCTATACTGTGGTCTGTGGGGGGTGATCAGTGACGTCAGATTCTGCGTGAGAAATAAGTAACCACTAACCCCTAGGTCTATGAACACAAGCGACTAAAAGCCGATCTACAAACGCAGCACAATCTGACGCATGCGCTTGTAGTCCCCTGCACAAAATATTTTCTGATTTGGGTGGGGGTCCGTGGACAAATTCATATCAACTTGGCGGTCCTTGATTCTAAAACCACTGGTTTAAACAATATTTATAGGAAGAACGCCCAAAAAGCAACTACACTTTAGAAACAAGCCCCAAACACCGCAACCTGCAACTACCAATATTTACATAACAAGCCCATTTGGTGAGGCGCTTATAATAACCTGAAAGCCCACCTCTTCAGACTCCATCTTAGCCCGTAGCACTTGCCGTAGCACTTATAGCCTCGACGACCTTGCAGGCGTATGCATATAGGCTCAACTTATGCATACGCATGGTTTCATACATATATGATTCATGATGACTATTTTTGGGGACAGCATGTAATTCCGACGGAGCATGCCATTAGTCCGCGCTGCTCCCGTGCTTGCGGCATATTTTGTTCTTGCTTACTGTAAGTCGCTCTGGATTTAGAGCGTCTGCTAAATGCCTAAATTGTAAATTGCAACGCTGGTAGTGATTGAAGAACGTACTCAGATTTGTTACTCAATAAGTACAAGTAAACATTGTACTTGAGTAAAAGTACAAAAGTATAGCCCATCTACAAGCTGTCAAAGTAGTGGACTATATGCATAAACATGAAAGTAGCATGAAATGGAAATACTCAAAGTAGCAGTTCCTATAGAAAAGATCTTTAACTACTTTCAACCTGGTGAGCCTATTATTTTATCTATCATGTAGAAATGTACTAACAAAAACAAACAAAAAATAAGTAAAAGGTTTTATACTATGTGTTGTGAGCTTGTAGATCTGCTATTTTTGAAATAATTGTGTTATGTGCAATACTTGAGTAGAGGTACTGGGCTCTACTGTCTGCCCACTACTGTGTGCAGTGTTGCTGGTCCTGGAGGCAATATAAACACTATACAGCTGCAGCTCTATAGAGCAAGCTGTAAAACGTAATGGCAGGACAGTAAAACTGTCAATATGGTCAGACAGCTATTTAATTCACAGAATCATTTGTCACAGGCGCGAGTGCATGGTAATGGCGCGTGTGTGTGTGTGTGTGTGTGTGTGTGTGTGTGTGTGTGTGTGTGTGTGTGTGTGTGTGTGTGTGTGTGTGTGTGTGTGCGTGTGCGTGTGTGTGTGTTAATGGTGCGCGTGTACGATAATGGTGCGTGTGTACGATAATGATGCAAAGACATAAAAGCAATGAAGGGAGACTGAAAGTTAAGTGTTAAAAGCTGCAATCTTATTTTAATGAATGCTAATGTATTTTAATGAATATGCGTGGTGTATGTTAATACTCTACCTACTCTTACATTGAGAAATGTAGACCCTGGTCCCACATTATAACACCTCACACGTACTTTTTTATTTTAATTTTAATCTTTTCACATTAACTGGTTTAACTCCCTCGAAGCACAGACAGACACAAGTGGTTTCCTCATACTGATTTATTTGACGGTGTCTTCAAATCCTCCAAATCCACCGTGAAAACTATATGTCCCGATACACTTTTTTCGTTTCCGATCCGATCCCGATACCACAATTTATGTGATAGCCGATACCGATAATACCAGAGAATAATATTTATAATACAAAAAGAAAAAAGATCTTATTTTGAAGTGCATTGCCCGTAGTACAACAGAAACTGACATGTTAATTAAGTTGTTTTTTGTTTTTGTTTTTATATTTAATGTTTTGTGGTTACTACGAGTCGAGTCAGGTGAGATTACGTCAACGAGGAATCTCAGGAACGCAATGTGTTGACAGCTGGGCTTGACGTATATTAGCAGCGACATTGCTTTCATTGTAGTTTCAAGGGTTTTGCGGCCACATTAATTCCATTTTCTCCAGAAACTGGCTGTATCAAATATTAATGGACATTATTAACGACACACAGCCACTACCCTGACAGAAAGGCAGTTCTTATATGAAGCGACCTAAAATCCCTCTATGGGGATTTCAATGCAAATAAAAAAATACATGAACCTGTGGACTGGCGCCCTCTACTGAAAGTGACGTCAGACTTCGGTGCTCTATAACCCTTACTTATAAACTTTAGACAGTCTTGTGATCCTTCTTATTACAACAGTCTCTTTGTGACCAGTGTTACCCGGAGCTGCTGCTTCTAGCTGCTTCTGTGGCTTGATTGCTTATACAAAAGTCCTGTGTACCAATTTACGTGAGAGCAGACCAAACGAGACACAGAATGTGGCTTTGTAATCATGAGTAACTATCAGCACTATCTAGTATTTCTCACCGGTGTCATTATTCACTTCACTATGTAGTTGTTCTGTCCCCTGTACCATGTTGATCTGTTCCTGTAGTGTATTGTATTGTGTTTTTGTATGGACATAGTGTTGGGTGCTAGCACATATGCACACATGGCATCAACGCATGGTGTTGTGTGCTGGCACACTACACTCTGTCTTTCTTTTATCTGTATTGTATTGTGTTTTTGTACGGACAGTGTTGGGTGCTAGCACATTGCACACATGGCATCAACGCATGGTGTTGTGTGCTGGCACACTATACACTGTCTTTCTTTTATCATTCATTTGCCTGCCCAGGGACTACAGATGGAAATTAGCTTTGGCTAACTCTGGCCCATTTACATTGAGGTGAAAACTGACATGTTGATTAATGAGCTTTGTCCCTGTCAAAAAAAAAAATAGACTGTAGGCTTTGACCCTTCAAAATAAAAGCATTAAACAACTTTTTGTGTCAAGTTGTTGTAATGCTTTGAAAGACATGACATATAGTTTTAACATGAATGTGACTTGAACTATGAACTTCTTAATATGAACTTACTTTTTAGAAATATATAATAACAATTATGAACTTATTTTAGCCTTATTATGAACTTTGTCTCAGAGAAATAAACAAATTATATCACTTATAGTGGCAACAGTTACAACTGGATATCCATCCTTTAAAATCATCTGTTGCCTTGAGTTTAATTGCAGCATTAATGTCTCCTCCACACACACACACAGGCACCTTCCTGGGGAGGTCTGGGGCTGAGTCGGAGGCCGAGTGTGAAGCGTGCTCCCCGGGATTCTACTGCCCGTCCTGGGCTCAGACCTCTGCCGACGACCTCCTCTGTCCAGAGGGATGGTTCTGTCCACCTGGATCAGTGTCTGGACATCAGCCAGGTCCGTGGCTTATTGAGCGTCGCAGTCCTGCCCCACTGCGAGGGCACTGGAAGAGAATTTCCCATTAATGTTTCCATAGACGTTTCAATCAAAACGTATTGATTTAAGGACCTTTAAGCCTCGGGCAAAGCCAACAGCCGAGTTGACAAAATCATGACAATAAATACTTTTTTTTTTTACACTTTTCTTTAAATAAATACTTTTTGAAATGTCTATGGGAAAAACGAATGGGAAATTCTCTTCTGGTCGTTCTGAAAGGGGGCGGGACTGCGACGCTCTATTGCTTGCCCACTTGGCTAGTGGTGGCTCCCTTGGGCGTGCCTCCTAAGATCTTGCTGTCGTGTCGGCGTGCCCGCATTTATATATTTTTACGTGATTTGAAAAGTGATGCCATTGGTTCTACAGTAAGCAGTGGTGGGAAAAGGTACTAACATTTTGTGCTTGAGTGAAAGTATCAATACTGCAATATATCTGTTACAAGTAAACGTCCTGAATTCAAAATTTACTTGAGTAAGTATTCTTATCAAAATGTACTTAAAGTACCAAAAGTAAAAGTACTCATTATGCAGAATGTCCCATCTCAAGTTATCAAATGTATAAACATCTTTTGAAAATAGCAGATCTACAAGCTCACAATGTGTCACATCGCGACGCATTGTGAGCTTGTAGATCAGCTATTTTCAAAATGTGTATATACAGTATAGAGCTGAAGTGGTTAAGGTATGTTTTGTAATAATAATCAAAATCTACAAAGTAACTACAGTAACTAAAGTTTTCAAATAATTGTAAATTATTTTAAAAATGTATGAGTAAAAGTACAATATTTGCCTCTGAAATGTATAGTGGAGTAGAAGTAAAAGTACAGAAAATTGGAAATACTCGAGTAAGAAATTAAAGTAAATGACAAATGTACTTACTTTCCACCACTGCTAGTGGCTCCCTTGGCCGTGCCTATAAGCTCGTATTTATATGCTTTTAAGTGATTTAAAAACTGATGCATTTGTTCTACAGTAAGTCGGGCGAGCGGAAATATGCCGTACGCATGCCATGGTAGGAAAAAATAAAACCACCCACAGTAGCTTGTCCTGATGCGCCTATATTATACGCTTAGTTTACTGTATAAATCACATGCTATTGAAGTGGTTTTATGCTCCCTGTGCAGCTATTTCTGCCGTTTGTGTGAACAGATTTTGTGCCATTCTCACATAAAATAGCCCTGCAGGCTCTACAATAAAAAGGACACCTGTTGTCGCAGAACCTCTGCTCACAGCCCTCTGACTCCTGCAGGGTATGGCTATACCAGCTGGTACATGCTGAATTATCCCAAATGTACTTTGAGATGAATTGGTATGCTGTGTTTCATTACATAAGGCACATAAAGAAACCCAATTAGAGCCTGAGCCTTGTGTCATTGTCTCTGTGTGGTAGAGTACCAGTGCCCACCTGGCCATGAATGTCCACACGGCAGCGCCAAGCCCACCATCTGCAGCCTTGGCACCTTCCAAGCGTCATCTGGACAGCCCGCCTGTGACACCTGCCCACCGGGTGAATGAGTGCAGACACGCGCGCACACACGCGTATGCACGGCGCACGCACCCATTCAATCTGGGGACATATCTGTGGGAGACCGTTAAATATAGAGCCACAATCATACAATACAGATACAAGGTCATCTGCTAGTTTTGAAAAATCGTGAACATTTCTGCAAGTCTTTGAATACATATTTTGAACGCCAACATTTTTAGCTAGTTTGTAAAACGGTCCATGCGTTCCTTCGTTATTGTCCTTCGAAAATGCAATGGAGGTCGCTGCGGAAGTGGAACGATACAGGAAGGGAGATCGAGGCATTTTAGAAAATGCTCATAACGTGGGCGTGAACGGGAGCTCTGTTGTTGATGTAGTGGTGACCAGGTGG